>NC_091493.1:12823951-12978215 GCF_947461875.1 Haliaeetus albicilla
CTGTTTCCTCTTAAGTCTCTCACAGACAACCTGGGACATCATGTACAATACCTGTGTCTTTACTTAATTTCCTTAGCCACGTTATAATTTCAAGGCTAATTTCCTAGAGGGGAAAACGTGCTTAAAAATTTCATTACTTATATACTGCTCTTAGTTGGAAAGGAAAACATATTGTCAACAGTTACATTAAGATCATCGAACTTCTGAAGCTATTATTACTCTCTAAGAATTTAATATTTAAAAACAGAACTTGAAATTTCACATAGTATGTTATAATTTACTCAGTGATCATCAAGGTCGCTTCTAAGCAACTTCTTGTGAAACGTTACATACAGAAATGTAAAATGAGTTTTGCATTATAAAATACAATGAAGCATTTTAAAATCCAAATCCCTTCCCTCCCTCCAAGGGAACAAATTATTTTTTCCTGGAAACTAGCATGCTGCTAGATTCAGACTCTGTTTGCCAAATCTGAGTCTGGATGAATGTTTCACAGTGAAGACATAATACCCTGGAAAGAGAAAACACACATAACGAACCTGACAAGAACAGCAGTGCACACAGGACTTAGCCATGGGAACAAGTACTGTGCCAAAATTAATCACATCCAGAAAAGTACAACTCCTTCATGTTCATCTTTACTGCTTGCCAATGGTGCTGACAACTTTTAACATGAAGCAATACATTAAAAGCCTTTTTGAAAACCTGCAAAGAGGTTAAAGAATGGTGATAAGTCTCCTCATACTCAGCTGAAGCAATAAATGGCAATGAATTTTCTGAAACACACTGAAAAACTTGCATCAGCACACAAAGGTACTTGAACCATATTTGTGTCAATTCACAAGAAAACTTGGAAATCAAAGTTCCCAGTGGAATGTATCTTTCCCAGCATATTCAATGACCGGCAGTGTTCTAACGATACCGGCTCTCATCCTTTGTTGCACTGGCTAAGTAAAATGTCAGGCAGAATTCTGCATCAATGCTTCTGTAAATCCAGTTGAATTCAAATAATTCATATTCTTAATGAAAGCATTTAAAAAAAAAACCACCCAACTTTCTAGGTTTTCACTGTGCATAGTGTGTGTGTATATAATATATATTTGTGATATCCTGAGTGGTATCTGCTTCTCTTGAGAAATCAACTGCCTTTTGTTGTTGTTGTTGTTGTTGTTGTTGTTGTTTTTTTACTGGCTCACAGGAGCTTCTGCAAACTTTATCACATCTGTTACCTCAAGTAAGTTTCTCCCATATATGTATAAACATCAGTTTGGGATCTTCAAATCTAAAAACAGCGTTAAATTAAGATTTATTGAATCATTGTTGCAAGATCATTTCTCTAATTTTACATGCAATGAAGAATTACTGCCTTCCAATTCTATTTCAAGGCCATTAAGTGTTGTCTGGTTTTGTGATCCATTACATTCCGCTTAGGAGTCTACTAATGCGTGACTCGTTGTACTACTGAATTGTCTCCTTGAGACTTGGCATCTCCTTAACAAGACCATCTTTGGCAGGAACAAGGATTCCATGATAATAAAATAGTAGAGAGTTTTCTAATTACCTTTGGACAGTTAACCTTCATTACTGTTGCATGACTCCACTGAGTCAGTGTTTCTGGAAATCACCCATTGCAGGCGATGTCTCTAAACAGGTCAACTCTGCAAGACAGGAAAGAAGCCCATTTTAGTGAATTAGAAATAATAATGAGAAATATCTAAAGTGTCAAAATGAAAAAGAAGAAAGAAAACAACATGCAATGATATAAAGATTTGAAGGAAGGAAAATAGGAGACAACAGAAAAAGTTAAAGTGGGAAGGCAAAACCAGGTAGAAAGTAGCAGAATAGGAAGAAAGCTCAGGGAAAAATGTAGGAATGACTGCTCCTCTTGTTTCTCCATAAGCAGTGAAGTAGCATGTCAAGTATTCAAATCTACATCCATACACAGGGAAATGTCATTTTGCTGTAGAGTATCTTGTTCTCTAGTCTTCGGGGGTCACTTGAGAAGCCAGGCTCAGGCTCTTCCAGAAAGGCTGCAAACTGAAGGGGACACTAGTTTCCATGGACAATTGCTCCCTGAAGGGTGTAGATTTTACCAGAAAAAAACCCCAAATACTTAAACCTGACTCTCTAGATTGGCCTTTCTGGATCTCCAAACACACTTTGTGCAAATCACTTGGCAGTCCATTTTGGCTAGAGGAGTTGGCAGGTTTTGGCAGTTCACAGTCTCAGAAAAGCTTTTAGTAACTTTTGTTAACTTCTCTGTATGTGATTATAAATGAAGCTTTTCTCTTCTTCTAAAGTACCGGTTTTACAGGGGGCACACAGAGCTTCAGACAAGATTATATTTATCAAGGCTGTTGCTGCAAGTATTACTTTTACAGTCTCAAATGTCATCTTAAAATCTGAACACCTGCAAGACTGTGATATGGTTACATCAATTGCAACTGGTTCACACAACCATAAACTGTCAAGTCTGTTCGGTTTGCGCTGTTTTCCCCTTATCTTTTGCTTTCTGGAGTCTGCGACAGCTTTATGGGAATGCATTATTCTTTGGGAAATTTAAAATCTGCACAGTCTTTTCAATGAAAGGCAGTATTCACCAGTTTTACGAACAGTAAAAAAAGGCTGTAAATGGATTCAGAAGCATGAAACTGCGCAATTTGCTTCCTGGTTTTAGTGTAAATAACATGTAATATGAGACATGCAGAACTGACTGCAGATGCCCACGTTGTTATGCTGTCAGCAGACACATGCTGCTTTCTACTTTCTACAAATGAAAGTTGCATAATCTTGTGTGTCTGACTGACAAAATCATGAGGCAAGAGTCATTTTATCATTTGTGCCCAGGTTTATTGTGATATCTTCCAACTAAATGGCAGTCTAAAGCCACAGTTTCTGATAAACTCCTGGCCACCACAAAGTACATATGACCTTTTTAAATTTCAGAGTTGCTGCTGATGTTTAGATTACACAAGTATTCCAGTTAACATATTTGCCTTCCCAATTTATTTTCACGATAATTTTCCAGGGAATTTCAGATAGTAATGACCATGCAAATTTCCAAGTTTGACAGGGAAAAGAGATGTCAGATGGTAGAAGCCTTTCTGCCAGATCATGAGGTGTGAAAACCCATAACAGTTGTCATTCCTGAACCAAGACCTAAGCTGAGGCTTACTTTCATCTAAAGTTTTACCTTCATGAAACTGTAGAAAAAATTAAGTACAAAGACTACGTGAAAGTCTCCTGAGATTGCCCAGTATTCAGAAATTTATAATGCAGGAAGACTTGAGAGTAGGATTAGGGTACAAATCTGGATCTCAGAAAGGTACTCCAAACACTTAGACCAAAACTTTTCCTGCAGGGAGTTGGCCAATTTTTCCTTTCTCTTGCGATTTTTAATCAAGAAACTGATGCAAGAACTGACTCCCAAATCAGACAAAAATGTTAGTCCTAACAGAATAAGATATTTTCTGAAACTACTTCTACCCTTTTTGATGGAACGGGCTTTCAGAGGTCTTCTGAGATAAGAACTACTTTTTCAATGAGTTCATTTAAGCTTCTTATTCAATATCATGTGTAGAATTACTTGGAAATTTAGCTTCATCCTAACAACCAATTACATCCCAAAAATAACTTTCTAGATAGGTAGTTTCAAATCTTTCAAAATAAAAACTACAATGTGGCATAATTGCAAGGAATAGTTTGGTAGTATAGAAAATATAATTACATGGTATTTTAAATCTGAGTCATCCTGGGGACAGAAATGAAAGGAAGCAATAAAAATTAGTCAATCATAAGCTTAAAATATTCTGGCCAATAAATTTAAACAGCCAACACACTTTACATATATGTGGCACAAGCAGCTCCTGGTAAATTATGCAGCACCTGGCAAGTACTGTTAATTCCCTTGCACATAAGTTAATTGCAGATTCCAGCAAGCAATCAGATGTGATTAAATTACATTTTTGGAAACTATAAAATGGTTCAGGCTGAAGGAAGACAGCTTAAAATAGACCTTTAAAAGGTAGCACTAATTAGGCAAAGTCTTAATTCTACTCTTTTCTCAGCTTCAGAATTACAGGGACAAATTTTCCTTTCAGAGCATCATGTGAAAAGTAGCTGTAATCACCGGGACTGCACAGGTAAACTGAAAATAGAATTTTAACCTCCCATGGAGAATTTCTTTTGACCTCCTTTATACTCCAGGAAGAAGTGTTCTACAAACAAGAAATCAAGCTTTTTTTACCAGGTCTTCACAGTGCCTTAGGACAACTGGTCCAGGTGCTGTGGGGTATTTGCATAAGAGCGTTCTTCTTTAACAAGGCACTAACGAAGTTAGGGAATACTGGAATATTCTGAAAGAAAGAGGTCTAAGAAAACAGCTAAGCAAGCACCATTACTTGAGAAGAGATAATGAGTAGGGAGGGAAAGAGATGGGAGGTCAGGAACTCTCCAGAGTTGTTTGGGAAGCCGTTTTCAATAATGCAATATGCAGAATGCTCTTGTATCACCCAGATTATAAATTATCTCATATCTCTCTCTGACATCTCCTCTCATCCAGGCCCATTTTCCACTTTGATTGAAGTAACCTGTTCCTCACTGACTTCCTTAATACTCATCTCTTTCTTACGTAGTCTTGGAACTGTCTTATTTTCACTTTTTTCATTGCACCAAAATATGCCTCCCTTAGTCACCTCAAAGCCCTGACCTCTTCTACCCCCCAGTCCCATTTCTAGTCACACTAGAGATTCCAGTTAAACTACTGAGCTCAAAAACGGCCACGGTTTTCACCACTTGAACCTAACACATAGCAAAGCTTTTCCTGAACTGAACAACAAGGACCTCCTTCGTCATCTGCAGCAAAAACACAACCTTCTGTACCTACAGCACCAGGAAACTGACTGGATAAAGATCATAGGGTAGCAAAGGTGGTTTTGATGTCACTGTTGATAGCAAAAGGTAACGTCATACACCCAGTATAGCTGTGCTGTAATAGCCACTATTAACAATAACAGACACGTTTCCTGCTTGATACTCTAGGTCATTGCATCCTGCCTAAAGGCAAGTGGCATGCACCTCAGGCGGAGATAAATCTCAGGTCATATTCAGAATCTATCTAATGCCATGCGATCTTTCAGTCTTTTGTAATTGCCAGGAAACTAAAAAGTATATTTTAAACCTTCAAAAATATACAAATATGTTTTATGATTAGGAGTACTGTGTACATGGTGAAAACTGAACAGTTACAGAAAAAGCCAGGTGTGTGTTTTATTTTTAATAATATACTGGTAATAGATTTTCCATTTTTCTCCTTCAATGGAATAAAACCATTTTACCACACCAATACTTTATCTTGAATGAGAGTACATATAGTTTAACATGAAGAGCTGGGAGATGTTGAAACAATACTGAAAATCACTAGTTTCATGAGTTGTTCTAGCTAAAGCTCAGGCATTTGGAAAGTAGCAGCGACCAACTCATTTACTCAGCAGTATATTTTCCCACTTGTAGCACATTATTTGTTCATCAATTTTGTATTACTGAGCCCCAGAGTGGAGTATTTCAGATGAAGACAGAAAGGACAAAGTGTGGGTGGATAGACACAAAGTGCTTGTACATGCCTGCCAGACTGCCTGATAAGAAAAAAAGAATTACTCATTAATGGGACTTCTGAGACAAGTATTAGGCACAGCTGTGCTTCCTAGTCCTGTAAAAATTAGAGCGACAGCCTCCACTCCATTGCAGGTAGAACTAGCCTACGTAGCAAATTATTTTTTTCTGATTTCCATGACTCATCTAGCACTAGTAGAGGGCCTGATCTTGCAAGATATATCCTTAGCAGCTGTGAACTTCATCATGACAGATCACATGAAAAAGCACTGATACCACTACATTAAGCAAGATCAGTTACTTAATGTAATTGATATGCTGGAGAGGGATCTAGAGGAGCTCCCAGAGGCCCCTTATGAAAATTTATCCATCAGACTGAGGGAAGAATGGATGGTCTCTTTGTCTTAGGTTGAATCAGTTTCCTTCGGACATGGCTGAATCTTTTCAGTACAAAGCACTTGTAAGTCCCAGGGATATAAAAGTACATCTGAAGACCTTACTATTTGTTCTTTTAATGGACTGATTACAACAAAACGCTAATATTTATAAGCAAATTGCCAGGAGAGAAAGATCATGAATCCCATGGGAAAATCTTTGACCCCATAGCTGCTTAAACTATTGGAGGTGTAAGTTCTGTGACTAATAAGATGATTAGCTCATAGTTTGATACTAATGAGGAGCTTCCCTCCTCTAGCATAAACTTATGTATTTCTACAAAATATACATTGATATGTGTTGATACACCGAGAAATTCTAATTGCCCTTCTCTAAAGTACATATAAATACACACACACTTAAAATGGTTACACACATGCAAAGATACAAATAAATAGAGGGTCTCTTACAGTGACATCTGTAGCTCTTCTGGATCATTTCCCTTTCACTGTCCAAAGTATTCTCATTTAACAGTTTGACTAAACACTGGCTGTTTTGGGCTCTGAAAGATGTCCATTTACGTGCCCAGAAAGCAATCTTTAAGAAAAATTAACACACAACAGGACTGATCAGAACAGCAACAGCAGTAGATGTTGATTTCTCCAAAGAGAAATGAATCAAAGTAACAATCTGGGGAATAAAGTTGATGAAGATATTTACTCCTCTCCATGATTTTTTTAAATGACCTCTGCTTCTTCTTTTCTTTTGAATACCATCTCTCCACCTTCATAAGAAATACAGCATACATCTATCTATCTGTGTGTGCACATGGGTGGAAGGGCTAAGCATTTGCATTTCTTTCTTGTTTTGAAGCTAAAATTCACACATTTTTTTAAAAGAGCACCATACATCAAAGTATTACATAATTCGACTATGATTTGTTCCAGAAATAGCACTTGCTGTCAGTTTACACACACTAAACACTATGGAAATTCAAAGAGAAATAGACAGAGAACATTGCAGCTGCCCCATACACAGGCACATGTGATGCGTGTGCCTCTTCTCTCAATAAACAACTCAGTCATAGGAACGTTACCATAGAGCAAGGCAGAAATTATGGAAAATGAAGGTAATCGCCAAGACTCCTACTCTTTTAAATGAAACTGATATTACCAGTACAAGATGCCTCTTACTCTGCACCAGTGGCTTTTGAGCCATTCATTGATATCTAAAACTTAAAAGGTGGGTCCAAGTCAGTGAATTGCCCCTAGTGAACAAACCAGACCAAATCAGCGTAGTTACAATGCTGTCTTCAATAGAGTACTGTTCTTAAATTATGCTTTCTTAAGACACGTAATTACAACAGCAGCTTTGCAGATACCAGATACATCAGAAACAGACTTTAAAAGACATATATGTAATTCATTGTATCTGCACCATGGGCTTAATGTTTGCTCTGCTGCAACTTGCTACATTTTCTATAATAACCTTACATCTTGTCTCGGAGTAAAACATCTCCAAGGAGTGTGCTTTTGAGCAGGAAGTACTTGCTGTTTTCAAACAAGATTTTCTTCCAGGAACTAGAGAGATTGGAAGGTTTTCCAGCTGAACCGTCAGTACAAACCTAGATGACAGTGACTAATAGAAATTTGGTGACAAGGACTTTAATGAAGCTTTTCGTTGGGTTGGTTACATACATGCATACATACCTGCATACTGCACATATTCATACCTGCAAGGAGTCAATGTGGCTGCAGCTGGCAGAAAGGCCAATAATTGGATAAGAATGAGAAACAACTATTCTTGTCTTTTAGCCTTTCCTTCAACTTTATTTACAAAGAACAAAGGCAGAACAAAGAGGAAAAACTTGAAAGGTTGGTTCCTGTTTTAAATCAGGTTCTTCAACAAAGCCTATAGACTTCCTATTCCAGTGGCTTTCCTGAACACTGAATACATGCTTTGAAAGCTGAGATAAGTATCTGTAGCTTTTTTGCAACTTGTATTCAACAGAGTGACCAGAAACCACTCCCATGAAAAATAGGTGGTTTTAAAGTAAGGGACAACTCATTTCACACGGGCCTATCCGCCAACAGTTTTTCAGTCAATCACAGGGATAGTCCAGCTTTCTGTTGTGGTATGATAAAGCCAAGCTACAATTTTAGGCTTTTAAATAAATGTTAAATGGTAGATTTTCATAATTACTATCAATGCAAAATTGATACTTTTGCTTTTATTTCAGAAGACATTGGTTATTCTAAACACTAAAAACCATTCAAACCAGCTGCTCTTTGCTCAGACTTGCATATTTCTGTGCTGAAATTTCTGCGCTGGAATTTCTGCAAGCACCTTCCCTCTCCTACTACTTACTTATTTAAACATATATTTCATTTGGAATTCAGAAACACAAGGATGAAGTTACTCATACTCCATTTTTTAAGTTTTTCAAATATATTCCTAAATGTTTGACACTATACATGAATGATAAATTAGGTCATACTAATTAAAGCAAAAATAAATTCATAAAAAAATCAATTTAAAACAAACATCTAACAAAGAAATGTATCAGAAAGTTGGGGTTTAATCATACATGAATTGTCTACTCAATTACAAACCCCTCTGAGTAATTATTTTATTTACATTGGCTTAATACCATTTATTCTGGAGACAATATCACAACATTGAGAGCAACCTGATTAATAAAATTCATAGCAAAAGAGAATTTTAAACTCTCCTCACATGGTTTCATTTAGAAGCACTTTATCCCCATAATACAGGGCAATATTATTGGTACAGCTCTTTGCTTATGTAAATACCATTATAGTCTCCTCAGAGGTCATTCAGGAATGTCCCTGAGTGAAGGTACATGGGTATACAGAAAGGTTTTCAGGCAAACAAGGACATAGGAAAGGACTGGCTGGTGCCCCATGACAGAAAGGTCATTTAACCCATGGAACTGAACTAGAGAGCACATTTCAGTTCCTTGATACTGTGTGACACTCACAAATGGCTTGGTCTTAGCAAAGCCCTGATTCTTACCTTTTAAAGAAAAAAAGCAACAAAAACACTTCATTTCTTATCCACCAATCTATAAAATTAGACTTTTTGACAGAGTTCTAAATTTTTTTTTAAATTCGCTTAAAAAAAACCCCAACCTCAAGGCAACCCCCCCCAAAAAGCTGCTATCAGCAGCTAGGGAGCTACATCTTCATCAGAGCATGGCAAGAGAAGAATAAAAATGTTGATCAGTAGCAGACATTGATTTATTTACATAGTATCATACCAAAAGAAATTAATCCCCTTGAATGCACAGGTGCTGCTTCCTGAATTCCTCCTTATTTGTACTGCCAAAGAACAGACAAAAACAGCTATTTGAATTGATGCCATGGCAGGGAACTAGGGTTACACCTGTGTTTTCTTTCTAAAGTACCTGCATCGAGTCCATTTCTGTCCCAGATTTCTTCTAATGCTATCCCAATTAACCAACAACAATATAACCCCCCATCAGAAATTGATGCTCAGAAAAATATCTTCATATTTAGAATCAGTTCTTGAGTTATAATGTTTGTTAGCAAGATAGTACAATGACATGAAAACCCACACCAAAAATCCGTGCACATTTTCAAGCTCAAAACCGGAATTACTTTCAAAGCAAAGAAAACTTTTATGGTGAATGACATGTACAAAAGGCAAAAAAACCCTGCAGAGTTGGTTTAAAAACCAAAATATTTATCTTGCTCAAAATTAAAGTGAAACAAAAGGTTTCTTGCCATACCCCACCATGCAGAATTCACTTCCTCCACACGACAGCACTAAACTAAGAACAAAAAGTTCGACACAAATGTGGTTAGCAAATTTGCTGGCACATGCACTGAAAGCCCATAAAGCACACATACTGCTAGGCTTCACGTCAAGAAGTTATAAATCAATTCAACACAGAAAACAGCTGAAGCACTCTGACATCAGACAGAAAGTGCTGTCAGTGAATTAGAAGCTTGGTTGCAGCCACCTGCACACATGTGGATGACGCTAGCATCTGTGAATGGCACACATGCTGACACAATATGGTGGTCTGGGCTTTTAACCTGCCTATCTAGCAGGTTTTATAGTTGAAAGCGGTTTTCTGTCTGCAGCTAGTTCAGCTGCTATCTATGAATATTTTAACTCTCATAAAAAATACATCACCTCTACCCTGCACTTATGGCTTTGCGGGACTGCCTGAGGCATGTGTACAAGCTACCTAATTTCTCTGAAGAACTGCAAGAAGCACTGATTTTAGGACTGACAAGTTTGGGTTATTTAGTGGATATTTTCTGGGTGCACTTGGTCATTCACAGAATGAGCCTGATAAGCTATGTCTTCCTGCAAATTTTGTGTGATGACATTACTTTCTAGTGCCTTGCCAACTTTTCCTTCTGAAGAACAGACATCAAGACCACGATTCTTCTGGGATCCCTATCCTAGACCTTCCATCTCAGCCTTCTGTATTTCTTTGGAAAAAAGAAACCAATTTCATCTATGTCATAGGACAAAAGTTCTTTGAAGCTTTTCTCTCAATCTCCACATCATCATCACTTTCACCTACTCCAACTCATCTCCTATATTATCACTGGTTCCCAAAGCTGGCTCCTGGGCTTCTTATCAAAGCTCAGCAGCCCCCTCTTCCTTTAGTTTCTTTTCTCAGCCACCTTGTACAGTCACTCCTTGATGTACTGTCTCTCTTTATTCCTTCCTCTTAGTTCAAAGGGCTCTTGGGCAATTTGCCTATCCAATCTCTGTATATGCACCTGTAGAGTAATATTCCACAAGCCATACAACCTGAATTATGAGAAAGGAAAAATGTGAAGTACACTAGAGGATATGAATGGCAGCTGTACCATGTATTAATTCACTTATAATGGGGTTCTTCAGAGCCGAAAGCCAAATGCATAACTTAACATAAGAAAGAAATTTCATGGTGAACAGTATCAAAAAGAGATATCTTACGGTGTATTAAAAAGATCATACACATCCTCTAAGTTTAATATATTAATTTTAAAATGCTGGTGATCGTATAAGACTTTGTGCACAGTGTTGAGCTCAAGAGTTGAAACATGCTATTAACATGAGAAAATTCCATTGAGAAAGGAATTCAGAATCTTCAATAATTTAATAGATATGTGTGATATCACTCTTTTCCATTCCCTCACTTTCACATTAGCATCTACCAAATTGCTTCACCTCACAAGACAGACAGTGGGTCAGAGATTGTGGACGTGAAAGCAATCTAATTTTGAAAGTATCTGCTACTCCCTTATGACTTTTAATTTGTCTTTTATTCTTCTGGGCACATAATTAAAACAGCTTCATGCAATAAAATTGCCAGTGAGCTTGCACAACAAAAGACAAATCACCATTGTTACATCCTAACACATTATAAAGCCACAAGTAGTATGGAAATATACCAAAGCAACGTAATAGCAACAACTGGCTGACTGAGATCCACCTAGTTCTTCAGCTAACTTCTTTTATCCAAGAATATACTTTAATTTATTAAAATATCCTAGTCCTTTCTTTAGAGGTTCAATGCTTGTTCTTAGCACTATCACACTGAAGGAGTTCTATAAAATACCACTGGTCTTGACTTTTCATTAACTTTGGTTCACAACCCCCACATTCTAGGACTGATAAATTCAGCTTCTACTGCAGTGGGTGTTTCAATCCTACCTGTGTAATACCTTTATTTATTTATTTTTCCCACTACTAGTTTGCCTTTTTTATCACACACCTGAAAGAGCACTTTTTTCCTAAAATTAATTTTAAAAAATCTACAACCAAGAATTTATTTTAATTTGACAGTTTCTCCATTGCAAGCCAAACAATGAAAAGAAGTAGCTGTTATAACTGGTTGTACCTAAATTGTTAAAAAAAATAGAGCAGTGGGGAAATCCTGATAAAAACTACAACATATCAAGTAGAGCAGGCACGTGCTAAAGGGTTGCCTTGAAACCCTTGCATGAGTTGACTCACCGCTAACAGAAAAAGATTTCTGTCCTCCGCCCTCTGCCCTATTCTATCCTTCCCAGCTTTGTTCCCTCCTAAAATAATTTTCTCCTTCCCTCTGGCTGCTATGGACTGCTAGAGGTGAGCAAAGAGCTGAGGCTTGCTTTATTTCTTTGCTGAGAACAGCGGGCTACTGAGGAAAATGAAGTGAAAAAGGGGGGCCCCCTCTTCAAAATGGTGAGGAATCATTTCTCTCTGGCAGCAAGTAAAGGAGATGGCACAGATGGATTTAGGAAGCGGAGTCTGTACTTCCAGCCTATGCCATCGTGGCAAAGCCCCTACTCTCCCAACTCCTTCAGCAGGTAACAACAAACGGTACAGGCAGGAGCACAGAGGGAGCTGTGATCACCTCAAATTACGCAAGTAGAGAAGAAAGGGAAGTGAATTCCACAGGTAATACAGAAAACTGTTTCCCAGGAAGAGGGGAGAACATTCACAACACATGGCTGCCTCACACGGACCTCTCCTCCTTCAGCCCATGGAAAGTGTCTACCTAGTTAAATGCCAACAGCCCAGGACTCACTTGCTTTGTGATTCAGTGAAACACTGATGTCAATAGCTGGATTCCAAGTGTGAGAGAAATGTACTTCTCTGTGCTCCTTAATAAGCCTGACTTTTTACAGCTGACCTACTGAAAGGTCCCAGAGCGCTGTGCTGATTATTTTGCAGACAACATACTTGAAACACCTCTGCTGCCAGTAGAGAGCTAACAACTTTCTACCTAGTCATTTCAAAAGCAGAACATATTTATTCCTTGCAGCCAGCTGACAGCATCTAATGCTTGGACCTCCAGAAAGCATACTGCAAAGATTACTCCTAAAACATAGAGTAGCTAGAAAAGTGCAGCTAGAAAGCTGATGTCTTGACTGCAGGCACAGCGTGACTCTCTTCCCTCATGGAGCTCCCTGTGCTGTCCCTCTGCCCTTGCATGGTATAGTGACAGCTACATGGCCACTTGTTCACAACTGCAGCAGTTCCTGTGGCAACCATTACTTCATATTGTGTCACAGAAAAAACATTAATAAACATGATAGTATAAGGCAAACGAGTTAAAGAGGTTGCAGTGCATTCAGAATTACAGAGGTTAGAGTGACATCTACTTAGACATCACCTAAGAAACAGTTTCATACTATAGCATAAATACATATACTAGAGTGTAAATAACACGATGGATAATGGAAGATTTACTGTAGGGCAGCTACAAGGAAAAGGCTTCTGGATGCTGAGGCATGACTAACGTACTGGATGGTTTATACATGCTTTTTGCCCTCAGTTTCAAATGGGCAGGTATCCACATCCCCAAATTTTTAACAATTGCTATGCATATGCCTCCTCACGGGCAGAATTAGGAATACAGCCAAGAACTAAATGAGCAGGAGAGAAAAAACAAATCTACATTTCTACTGCTGGAGGGGACCCACAAATGCACAAGGGCATTTGGGTACTTGGGCGAGCCGTGGCGGAGGAGCAGAGCAGGTGCTGCTCTGCACACCAGCTGACAGTTACTCCCTCCAGGGCTCTCAGCCTGGCACCTCCAACAAACACCAGGGTCTCACACGCTCAGAAATAAGAATCACTGGACCACGAGGCCTCTCTACCATGTTGGAGCGCTTTTAAGTGGTTCCCAATTCCCAGTAATGGAAGCTAGGACTGCCTTAGGCTCACAGCCTTCGTGAGTTTGGCAGGCCTGGATCCTATGCCTGCTTCCTTTATGTGAAGGTTTTTGACAAATACTGACAAGCTGTGCCAACAGAAGTTTGATTGACATCTGCCATATTAGTCTTCTGCTGTGTACGTTGGGGGTTAGAAAAAGGAGAAAGGGGGAAAATGCAGAAAGTTCCAAAGACTTTTTTTTCTATGCAAATCTCATTTTTCTATAACTTTTAATGAGTTTTAAATAAACCTGTTATCAACAGCCCTATTATGTGAATTACTGCAGAGCACTAGAATGAAATGTAAAATGTGTTCAAAAAGATAAAACAGGGCAGCGTTATTGGCTGTCACTTGTTTCAGTGAAATACTGCATTCCTTCTACGGTACCATCAAAGCTCATCTTCTCATTACTTTTTATTTGCTTTACTTCCCTACAATACATTTACATAAAGAATAAAATGTCATAATTTTACGCACTGTGAATGGGACCTAGATAACAAGGCAGGGAGAATGCCTTTGCACTTCATAAATGAGAGCTCAAAAAAGATGTCTTTGAAGGAGGAAATTTACCGCAGAATACATTCATCAAAAACATAGTGAAAACAGTACCACATCCGATAGGAAGCGAGCAGTTCTGGGACATTTGTCAGGCTCTGGGCCAGATTTTATCTCATTCACTCTGATGAAATCCAGAGCAACTCCATTTAACTAATTTTGTGCCACCTTACCCACAATCAAAATCTTGTTCAGAGGTACAAGTTCCCCATCAAAATATATCGACTTCTTTCCCCTGTGATGTGACCTATCAAAGACAACACTAGATACAGTCCTAAAGCCCAGTATTATTTTTAGCTATGTAACCAAACTGGCACACCAATTTAACTTCCTTCTTAAATGAAGATGATATTCTCTTCGTAAAAATTTTCTGATGTACCAGAATGAGGTGCAATGCATTAGGTACACAGTATTTTAAAAATTAATTATCAACAGCTTTCAACAACACTATAGAACATCAATTATGACTTCGATGGTAATTTTACAAGACAGTGAAATAATGGTACCACCATTATCAATCCAAGACTACTTTTGCAAAGTGTGCTATACAATCTTCAGTTACCAATTCGTTTCTTGGTTTGACACTACATATGAAAGACAATGGTACAAGTGGTCATAACCTGGTTTACAGATCACTAATTGATTACTCATTGAACAAAAAAGTACATCTATCTGAATTACTCACCTTCCTCCTTGTAGGATGGAGGCATCCATTCTGGAAAGACAGGAATCCAAATGCTACTTCACAGTTCCAGCCCTAAGGAAACTAACACCAATACAAGTTTTATTTTACATTAGCATAAATCCTTAAAAACTCCACTGTCTCAATGTGTAGAAAAGTAACCTGATAACAGAATCGTTTTAGCTTATTACAGAGCATCATGACAGAGGTCTTCGAAGATTAAAAGAGTTGAATTTTATCAGTACTTTGCTTGCACCATGTCTGTGGACAACACTGCCCTCTGCATCAGAAAAGATTTTGAAGAAAGGCTCCCCACTTTGAAGAATTGCATATAGTGGATGAATTACACACTAATTAACATTGTGAAAGATGAGATACATAGGAGGTTTGGTTCCTCTTCTTGTTCCTAACAGCCGCTATTAGCCATGCATGAAAACAGACCAGTACTAGACCATACATTGTGATCAATGCATAGATATCAACTCTCACCTGTGTTTCTAGACTTGTTATTTCAAGCACAGCTGCTTGGATTCCTTCTTTTCTAGTGGACATATCAAGATAGTAAACCATCCTCATTTGGATTAGTAGCTACTGACTTACAAAATTAAATCCATATTCTCTATATATGCTAGGAGATCATTTGCATTCATGATTACTGTCAAAGATAACACAGCAAAATTAATATAAGAACTTCCACAAGGTCATTTCTTCCCTCACCTTGTGGCTTTAGCATTTTAAATATCATTAATTTGAAATGATACTTGATCTAGGGTCAGAAGGTGCTGAATAGAAGATCTTAGGAGTCAAAGGTCTTCATGTCAACCACAGATGAGTTTGACTCTGCAGAAGTCAAGGTTGCAGAAATTAACAGAAGTAAATAAAAAAATCAAATGCAACAAGCATGCAAGAGGAAGGGCTGTTTAAAACATACATTCTCAATGAAATTCATAGGTACTAAGAGATGAAGTAGTAGCAGTTTTGTCAATGTCCTGTTATTAGTGAGGGGGTTTTGTTGCTCAAAAAAACAGAAAATGAATCTTACTAGAGCAGAATTGTATCCAATGTAAAGTTTTTCCTAAAACTACTTATCTGGATTGAATGTTCTTTCTACCTATGAAATCTCAGCTGTATTTAATATGCTCTGAGGATGAAATACTTTTTTTCTATCTGTGGAACTACATATTTCCTGAGCTGATCTGCATAGAGGACAGACTTCCCAGAACCTGACACTTTTCTTTTTTGCTTCTTCTTCCTTTAGATGGCGAAGCTGTCAGTTTTGACTGCCTTGCCAGACGATGAGGAATGGCTGCAGTTATCAAGAGAGCAATTACTTCTAACCAAGTTCACAGAAGTCAGCGGTCCTAGCTGACAACACAGAGAAATTAAATGAATGCACTGATAAAGAAGGTGGTCTTCAAAACCTTCCCCATTCACAATATACAGTGTGGGTTGGCATATGCACATACACCTACTTCATGGACATATATCAATTTTTACAACATTTTAATTAGGAAGATATTTGTGGCCACAGCTCTGTGGACTCATCTGGTAGAAGAAATTCAGACTGAACACTTGTTTAGAGAAAATTTTGTTATGAAAAGTCTGTGCACAATTTTGTTTCTGTTGCAGCACACAGCTGATAAAAGTCAGAAGACTAAAAGGTGCTATGGAACAGAACTGTCTTCAGGACAACATACGTATCTATGCCATCAAATTCAAGTGGAGGAGATGAGATTAGATAAGGTCTAACCTTGATTATCAAGCTGCAGGAAAATGATTTGGCATGACTAGGGTATTTGCCATTTCATTAAAAATATCTTCCTGAACAGACACATTTATAATTTTCCAGGCCACACTCTCAGAAGCGTTGCTTATTTCCTTCTTCTCTTGCTCCTTTAATTTCCAACTAGCATAGACATTTTGTACCTACCACAATGTGGAGGTTCAATTCACTAATGAGAATTCAGCTTTAATGCATTACCCTTTGTGCTCCATCACTGGGATTTAAATCGCAGCTGGATGTTCATATTCATGATGAGACTGCAATTATTTCTGGATCTCTGTTGTACTAACATGAGAACTTCACTTTCAGCAATAAGCAGAGAGGTTGTAAATTCTCTCTGAGCATCTGAGATAGTAAGAATCCAAAAGAATTTTAATTATCCATCATCCATAGGATCCAGAAGAACTCTGTGTTCACTTGTAAAAGATGTATTGTAAGAATCCACACAGGATTTCGCAGGGATTTTATAATTAATAGAAATATTCAGATGAACTTTCCTGTATACAACTCCTTGTATGTAATATTTTGCATGAGCATTGCTTTCCAATGAAATTTGTGCAACTTTGAACTTGCCAGGATAGCAATGAGAAAAAGCTGCTCTGAAAGTATTGTAATGGTAAATCCTAGAGCCAAAAAGATAGCTGATATCCTACATTTACTCTAGCTGATTGCTTTTAGGCTACTAATATATCAAAACTGAGCTGTGTTTTAATTTTCAGACCTCTCAAAGTTAAGTGTAACTAGAAATTATAATTGGTAAATATTGAAATTTGGATAATTTATTACACTGAGATTCTCAGGTTGAGAAATTGAGCTTAGAACTCTAACTGTGGCTAAATTAGTGCTATGCCTTCAATATCCTTTAGATCGTGAAAGAGCTAAAGCAGCCTGTAATGAAATATCATGTGAATGACTGCTCAAATACTGAGTATTTGTAATCATTCTGCATAAACTGAAGTCTGTAAAGAATCTGCCTTAATTATGCATCAAGCAGTCACTAGTAGGTAAGTAGCTTTTAATTGCCAACTTTTTTATACCTGATCCCTAATGAATTACCCTGTTATACGTCATTCCTCTAGCCAGTTAATACATCAAATTTATCTTTTTCATTTTGAGGATGTAACACACTTTATAGCAAGTTTCTGTATGCCTCATTTTATAAAAAGGAAAAATCAAAGGCTGTATATATTGCATGTAGTGAGAAATTGTGACACTTTTGTTTCATTATAATATCCTTGCCAGAAAAGCAGATCTGGGAGCAGAAGTACTCCAGCTATAGGAAGAACACAGAGAGTAAATCCAAAGAGGGCAGCACCAATTACTATGCATAACACAAGAGCCGGTATCTTGTCAGAGCCTTGAATGTAGGTGATAAATTACATTAGCAGAGAGTTGAAAAATTGCCTTCTTAAAATACAGTAGTAACTAAAAAGGGAGCTGATCCTAACTAGATTAGACCCAAACACAACACTCTTCTTTTTCAAATTAATGATTATGGCACACCACCACATTATGCCTATCGTGTACCTGACTAGGAATTCAAATTTTCCATCTTTTTGCTGGTTAAAGTCAACAGCTACAAAATATATTTGATTTGCTCTTCTCTGCCTAATATTTGCTTAGGTGACAGCCTCTTCAATATACAAGGGACCTGAAAGGTTGCAGTTCTCTAAGCTTGTTTGAAATCTTCCCCTTCCAAAAAATTCAGTGACAAAACACCCCATTTTCTCCTTCTTCTCTCCCACACAAAGCTGCGCTTGAGGTGCCACTGTAGCCTGCCAGGCATGATAGTTTGGTTTTCCTTCTCGTTATAGAACCACCTGCCCTTGTGTCCTGCCTTTTATTTTCCTTTACAGAACTATGATTTGCACTTGGACTGGTTGCCAGGGTGACTCAGCAGAACATTTCTGCAGCATGTTCCTAGGTCTATAATATGAACTCTGATGTCATTTCCAACATATCCTTCTCAGCAGAATCACCTAACAGTTCCAAGATGAGAAAATGGTACTCCATCATCATTACACAGTCCCTTACAGAGATAGATGGGTCCATGCCAGAATCCCAAAGTACCTGGTGGATAACACTCTGAACTCATCTCTAGAACTAGATTCTGCAGCTTATGACCATTCATAGTTCAAATAAGCCTTCTGCTAGTGTATAATTTTCTGATGGAGGAAATCTGCAATTGACTTCCAGCAGGCTGTTTGTGGTCTTTCAGGAGTAGTAGATTGGTACCACTATTGCTCTATTAATAATAAGAAAAGGATAACACTGATTTGATTTTTTAAATTTTTTTTTTTACTACTATGGACCACTGAATGGTTATGCAAAGCACTGAATTTTCATGGCAAATACAGAGTATTAGTATTACAGGAAGATGTTACTGGTAAATTATCAAAGAGAAAAAATGTCTCCCAAGTTCTGCTAACCCATCAAATTGCATCCAGTGGACATTTAAACAAACAAAGGGCTAAAAAGTAGCACGGTCTCGTATGTCTACATGGCTGCAGAGCCTCCTTTCCTCCCCGGCCATCCACAGCTTTGGTAAATCTGCCTGATGATACAAAACTTCATGATCACAAAGCACTAACCAAAAGTTAATTGAAATAAAAATCAAACTATTTATTTTGTGATATGTGCGGGCAGGGGGCTTCCTTTTGACACTGAGTTACACAATAGGATAGACTATTAAAAATAGTGTACTTTCTTCTGATCTTTTGGAGTTTTGTTTCAGTGTTCTGTACACTAATTCTACCTCCCACCTTTAGAGCTTTATCATACTAATTGAATGAGATAGCATATTAAAGGGACATTCCCTAGCTTAAAATGCTTACATCATGCAAAATAACCTGAAAACTAGGTATGGTCATGGCTTCTTTTTTTCTTAAACAATTTTCATTAGGAAAGCCAACTATTCCTAAAGAAAAGTCCCCACAGCACTTCAACATACCACTTCACCTGCTTTCTGAAATGGGAGGTATAGGGGTTTGTGACTCTAATACAGTGAACCAAGTTCACAAAGCAAGTTGTGATAAATTATATAGATTATAGTAGATATAGGAAGCAATAAATCATTCAGTATCTTGTATATTAATCTCACTCTAGTCTTCTTTGCTACTTGCTTATGAGATCCCAGTCCAGTAGATCACGTGGACAGTTCTAATATTCCAATAAAACCTTTTTTTCAGTAGCCATAGCTTCCCCTTCCTGCTGCTTGCTCAATTATACTGAAAAACTATATCAAATCAGAGACCTTTAACAGTCTAAAAAATATGTACAGCTTAACCCCAGCAAGGTTAGACCAGCCAAACCCAATCTAACTATTTTATAAAGGCACTCAACAACAGGCAAACCAGTTTTAAGGAAACCAAACTTAATTACTTACTAAAACAAACAAATCAAAGCTTAAACGGCACAGAGAGTAAACAAAACAAAGTCCTACATAAGCTGAAACATACTCTAACAAAAAAGCATAGTGCAGAAAACAAACGGGGTCACTCAAGTCACACCGACATCCCCTCCCTACCACATGGGGTGAAGGAGACCCAAAACAAGAGCTGTATTTGTTCTGTAAACTCTGGTCATCCTCATAAATATCAGGGAGCTGAGACTTACAAAGTCTGTTAGAGAAGGATGTATTTGGGACTCACGGGGTAGGTCCCCCTTAGTGCAGAGCAAGAGGAGTGGATCTGGGAAACAAAACAGTTGCTGCTACGTCTCAATGAAGTCTAATCTGGTCCCATGAACTGATGGCCCACTTGTGGCTGGGGTGCATCTTTTAGTTCAGTTTCATCCAAAGAAATACAGTTCATGAGCTACAAGACCTCTCTGTGATAGGAATTAAAGTATGGGGAGTGGAGATTCACTTCAAAAGCCCAATATTCATTTGAATTACTAACGTAGACACTCCCACAGTGGTATGAAGAGGAAAATATTCCTTTACGGTTATGGTGGAATCAAACAACAACAACTTCTCCTGCTTTACAGCTTCCTTTTCCCATTACAGTTTCATAATAAATCTTTGCCCATATAAATTCCACGTGAACTTGCAGTTTTCTTGAGTGGACAGGGAGTCACTCACCTGATCTCCTTTTGTATAGCAGACAGCTATTTAGATTTGGCTAATTAGGAAGTGTAAAGAGTTAAAATACAAGAACTATGTGAAAGAACGCCACTCATGTTGAAAGCTGGCACAATAACAAGAAGGCTGTACACAAACATTATAGACATTTTGGCTGTGAACAGATATATGCAAAGAGAGGAAAAGACAGACGAATTCTCTGATGCAGATAATCTCAAATAGCTTTGCATTTCCTTAATATCCTTGAGCTTGTGAGAGGGGTAAACTTTGAATGCCTCCAATTTTGTCATGAATATTTCACACATCTCTAAGACTAACAACACTTACATACATCAGAGGGGTGCTATAAGACTTAATTAATGTTTGCAAATCACTGCGAGACACAGGGATGAAAGGTGCTACAGAACAGCAATATCTCATTGGTAAAACTTTCAAGAACATATCCTCGGCTGGTGTTAATTGTCAGTTCCCCTCTAATGTCACTAAGGCTGTCCAATTTATAAGCACCTGCTCCTCAAATCAAATGGGTTTTTAAAAGGACAAATACCATTCTTATTAGAAAGATATCTGCAGAATAAAACACCAGTTTATCAGCATGATCTCCATACTGACTCTGAATTTTAAGATATGCTTTACTTCTGACAAGTACCTTTCTTAAACTATGAAAAAGGTCGGTCTTTATCATTTTTTAACCAGTGTCTGACAACCCTAAAAATGAAATGCTGTAGTTACTGACAAATTCTGTCTTGTTTTCCTATATATCAAGTGTAGATATAATGATCACTGTCTAAACCAGCTTAAGTTAAATAAAGGAGATAGACCCTTAGCCGGCATATGTGTGCACTGCAGTGGGACAGACATGACCAGAGTAGGTGCCCTGGTCAAGCCCACCAAGCAACTGGAATGTCAAAATAAAGCTCTTTTCTATTCTACGTGGCTTTGTCTGTGAAGAATTTCCGATGCTGAGAAGACTACAAAAAAATCACCCTACAATTCCTCAGCTCTTATGACTCATGCTTGCAGGTGCAAACGGTTACCAGGGTGACACACATTCACAGGCTACAAGCTCAAAATTGTGTGCAATTTCTTACCACATCTTGCGACAAGCTGCTGCACCAGAAGCCAGGATTCCTTCTGTGAGAGCTCAAGTAATTAACCCACGAGACATGCACTGAGAGAGCTTGTAATGGGAGTGAAGTATCAAAACCATGTTGGTTCCCTGCCTGTATCTTTAATACCATCTGTCAGCATTGGCTATTACGGTTGCTTTCTGAGGCCAGAGTGCTTTTAAAAAGTTGCAATCCTCTGAACAACAGGGAGCACTTCTTGCTAAGCTTATATGAGGATTTTTGTAACGGTCAGCTTTGTTAACATCTCACAAGTATTTCTTCAAAACATCCCTTAGCACTCAGTTTCCCTCTCTCATCCACCCCCTGCCCCGACCAAGAACACAAGCTTTCTTTCAAATAATTACTTTTCAAGCTAAAAAATAAAATAGAATCCAAAGTGCATTTAAGAGTAAAATACCAAACCTTGTATATTAAAAGATCAAAGAATAAACATAAGACACCAGGTGAACGAAGCAGACCAGCTTGCTGTATTCATTCCTAAAGCTCTTTGAAGACCCTGTGAATCTCTTCTCAGGCACAATATTTGAGACTCACACTTCTGTGATGGCTATCACTACATCTGCAACCTTAAATTTTGCCCAACTGCCTTGGCATAGAAGTTTCACAACATCAATATTGTTGCTATTTACAAAAATGTATCTGTACTTTTACTACACCTGTATGCATCCAAGATGACAGAATCTAGCAACGCTCATGCACTTCAAAAGATTAAAATGATGAAATAATAAATAATCACGTTTATACATGCCCTTCCTTAGAGGATCCCTAAGCACTTTGTGAAAATATTATTTAAGCCTCACTGTGCCCCTCTGTGGTCCCATTATTTTTATTTTATCAAAAGGGAAAATGTACAAAAAGAATAAGGGTATTCCCTAAGGTCACTTGGCTTGTCAGCTGCAGCACAGGGAGTTTAATTTACGAGAACTGAATTCTAGTCAATGGTTCTGCTCCCTGAAATAACTAAACTCTTCAAGTTACATAGCACTATATGTTCCTGCACCGCCTTGTACATTTTCTTTTCTGTGCCATTTGGGAAAATACCATATATACATTTCAATTCATTACAGCACTGCTCTCAACTTCAAAGCATTTTAAGCATAATTAAGAGGTTTTCTTATAATGAAGGTGATTGTAATAAAATGCAATGCAGCTAGGAGCCATGGGACAAAAGTCTGATACCATTCTGTGGAGATTTTGTGGATTAAGAGACACACACCAAATCATGATCATAAATGCAACTAATTAAAAAGAGAAGTACACTTACATTGTCTTAAAATACAATTATGCTAGAGGGACTCTCCTTTTGCGGAAGTCATCTTATCACCAGCTTCTTTTTCTCTTGAGACATAAGTGATCTAAAATATTCATTTCATAGATGAAAAGATGTAAAATATGTAATCAATAATCTCAATCTCAATAAATCACCAAATAAATGCCTTTTTTTTTTTTTTCCTTCCCCTCTTTTCTAGTTTACTAGCAGGAAACACACTGTAAAAACCTAGGACAAAAACAGGATAAGACAGTTGCATTTTAATTTAGATTTTGACAAATCTTAGCACAGATTGCTTGAATGATTCCTTCTGCTGAACAGGGACATATGCTGGCCAAGAGTCAGAGTGACAAAATGCAGCCCTAAGAGGAGCAGACTTAAAAATCCTTGCCGTGCCTCATCCAAACCTCCAGTTTGCTTTTCCCTCGCAGTTTTAAGTTCTACTTTGTGATCCCGATTTCCTACAAGAAGTAAAAAAACCAGTATTGTTGTTGTGCAGCATGCACTGGGGTGAGGGAAATGGGAAGGCTACAAACAGAGAACTCATTCTGCTGTGCCATATGAACAGCTGGTGAGGTTTAAAGACACCTACTACCAAAAATAATATCCCATTTGGTCACACAGAGGGCAAACCAACAAACCTTACCTAATGAACACCAGACCAGCAAGGCTGTTTGAATTCAACTTTCATCACAAAAAGATGAAAGACAAGATAGTAACATGGACATGGGAGCATCTTTCAGGAAATCTGGGCAGATTTCCTAGAAAGTTGTGGGGTTTTTTAAGTTTGGAACAGACCTTAGCCAAGTTTTGAGCATCCTGGGGCCAGCCTGCAGCCTGGAATTGGAAACACACAGTACTTTTAGAATGATGTAAACTTTTACTAGGAAAGGTTCCTCTGAGTAAGTAAAAGCACCATCAGACTGCAAATCTTTTGTGTGCAGTTCACATTGAGTTAAAAGAGCTGAAGGAATCCATTTTGTAAGAAGCTGCAAGAAAAAGGTCAGGGTTTTAGGCAAACAGATGTAAACTTCTTTTGATTTGTAGATTCCTTAACATGTTCCAGTTATGCTGGACTCCTGCACGATAACCTTTCAGCCTACAGACAGTAAACTTTACTTTTTCCTTTACTTTTCATTGGCCTCTTAGAAATAGTCTGTGGATCTGGAAGGAAACTGCAAATTAAGATAAAAAATGCCACAAGCAAATTTCACTAACTCTTATCTCCCAAGAAAGTTACAAAGTAGCTCAAAGCAAAAAGGCAAAGAGGAGGCTTAAACCATCAGGAATTTGGTCTTAGAATTGAAAAGGGGACTCAGTTGGGGAACTTTACAGTTCAACTCAACAGAGCAGAGATTTCATTGCATATAAAATTATACAAAACACTAACCAGTAAAGAACTTTACAAATGGGTGCCAATCTGGCATTAATAATTCCTATGCACAATATCATTAACAGATATAATTTTTCTTAGGGTACTTCTTCTGCAGTCATGTTAGAATGCTGTCAGGCATTCATGTTTTTTAGTCAATACACTCTTTATGTGGGAAATTATTTGGGAAGAAAGATGAATATAATAGTGATCTTAAAAATGTAGATTTCTGACATAGGGCATTTCTGAATGTGAGGTCATGGTCTACGCATCCAGTTGTTTGGAGCTGGGGCAATCTCTCAAATCATCAAAGCTTGTCCCTACTAGGTGACAATCTCAATCTTTGAGTCCCAGCAGAACAACAGCTATTCTCGGAACTGCAGATAACAGCATTCTAATTGATTTGGCACTGAATAATCCAGGTTTAGTGAGGATATTTCAACTGAGATTTAGGAGATGCTGCCGGGCTGGTTGTGTGCAGGTCAGATTCAGTGGACTGCATTCCCGGGCCCACTAGTGCCATTGCACAGGGCATGGTTAAGTTGTTTACATGCTCTGTGCCTTGATTTCTCCGCCTAGAAAAACAAGGATGATGCAAGTATATGCTGACTCAGTAGGAAAGCAAACTCAAATCCACTGAAGCATGCATCATAACTCCTCCTGTCATAAACAAAGGGTGATCACAATCATAGCTGGTAATCCTTTCTTTACCAGGTGTTTCACAGTTTTAAATGAAAAACCTTAAAATACACTATGGAAAAAAAAAAACAAAACAAAGCAAAACAAAACAAAAAAAACCCACACAACAACAACAAAAAAAATCCCGAGCCAAAAACCAACAGCATAGAAATGAAATCGCTCTAACAACGAACCAGTTCAGATAACATCTCCAACATGCAAATCACCTGTGCATATATTTAACTTTAAATCCCGGAATTATCATATTAAAGCCAATGAGATCTTTACTTACTGAAGCACTTTGGTAGATTAAGGGCTTTATTATGATTTGCATAGACCTCTTCACTTTTATTTTTTAAAAACTCATTTAGTGTCAATGTTTTAAAGAAAAAAAAAAAATCACTCCATATGTCACATTTGTGCTTAATATCTCCCTCCACATGAAAAAAAAAAAAAAAAATCCCCAAAACAGAAGAAACCTAGTGAGGGCTACCACATGGTTTGGAGATAAATATCCTACCGGGACTAGCATTCTGTATTTCTCAGCCAGAATAAGGGGTCAATGTTTTCCACAATAAATATTCCATCTATAAACAAATAGTTTGAGATGCCTTGAAAAGAAACCCCACTTTTGCAAATTAAGGTTTTGTTAAAAAATGGATCCTTGTTGAAATTACACAAGATTTGCCACCAACATCTGCTGTTACTGATTGCTTTTGAAAGGCTTCATTAACGTCTTTGTTGTCAGTGTAGCAGGACCTTTTCCTTTGTTCTATATTCAGATTGCTTTTTTACTGTAACGGAAAGCTAAAAGTTAGAACTGAGTATTCTAAAAGCTTGAAGGAAAGCACTGGGTTTCTCCACCATTTCTGGAGCTTCACTCCTTTTTGGATGAAAAAGAAAACAAAAGTTTCTTTTTTAAACAGCAGGAACTCAGACTACTGGCTGACTTTACATGTCTTGTTTTCTAACTTTCTACAGTGGCAGGAGTGTGCCAGGCACTGTTTGCACAAGTGAGAGGAAAAGGGCTTTTGTTACTTTGATTACATCTTTCAGGTTTGATTTTCCATCTTGCTGCAGCAGTCACATGCCTTATTTTTAAAAGTGCAGAGACCAAAGCAGATGTTTTCCAGGTGTACTTTAACCACTGTGGAACAGCTCTCCTTTACCAAGCTCTGTTTATATACTAGAGCACTGCAGTTCATGGCAGTATTGAATTATACAGTCAAGTTCAATTTGATGCTCGCTCTCAAATTATATCTTCCCTTCCATCTCCCAATCAGCACTCTCTAAGCTTATATTTATACGTTTGACTACCAGCTCCCAAAGGGACTGCTATGGCATTTACTCTGTTTCAGTCTCACTCTTCTGATTTGTCTACTGCTGTCCACTTTTTCTAGGTGTCTTTGTCTGCCTCAGAATTAAATATGCCTCCCATTATTTGTGTTATCAGTATATTTCAGCAGATTTCCCTTGAAAACTGCATGACACTGAGATAAGAACCATCGAACAGCGGTGAGAACTTTGCTCACTTCCCCTCACTAACTCTGCCAGATTTGAGAGCTTTGATTCGAGGTTTTCATTTTTGCACTCAACCAAAGAGTATTCCTCTGTCAGAGGAAGCCAGACATCCAAATATGGCCCACGTCTCTTATGTGCAAACCGATTTGCACAGCCTCTTCCTTCCACTCAGAGAAAAGGAAGCCTCTTTTTCCATTCTGAAACCACAGCCCATGAGAGATGATTGCCCATGAATAATACAGGACTATTAAAAACACTGAATTGCCACTTAAGAGGGCAATATTTTTCCCAGAAGGATCACTTTTCATAGGGGAAAATTTTTTACTTCCTTGGTACTGAAAATACTTGTTTCTGTATACATTGTCTAAGTTTGCAACAATTTAGCATACACTGTAAATGTAAATGGGCTTATACAGGTAGGTCGTTGGTTTATCAATGATATTCACCACAGCTAGGCATTGCTTTTTGTCTTTCAACAGCAAAGCTACCAGAAGTTTCAATTAAAATTGAGGCATCTCTCTCCTGCTTATCTGCTACTATCTGGTTGTGGGGTTTTTTTCCTCCTTCTTACAGACAGGAAACGGATACAGTCACAGTTAATTGTAAAATCTTGCTCCATTAGACAGATTATAGAACATGCCAATTTAGTCAGTTTTATTACTCCCTCCTGGGTTACCCACTTCTATCATCCACATCTATTTATAGCTGAATTTTTCATGGCAGAAGTTTGAAATTTCAGCAGCAAGCTGTATGGAAACAGATCTGTTTCTGACAGCATGCACCCTTCTCAGTATCAAGATTAAAGATGTTTTGATGCCTAAAATGTGCCTTGGAATTTTCTCAGCATCAAGATACACTGCTTGCATATTCTCTTTGCTGGTAAAACTCTACTGCCTGGCTTTGCCTGAGAGGGAAAGTGGATTTTTGAGGTTATATGTCCATTTGATACATAATCTCTCAAATGAGAAGTAATAGCAATCATGGAGGTGAAGCGTATCATACCACCTTCTACCCAGTGCTCCCCATTCCTGCCTAAAGAGGACATGAACTTCCTCATCAAATCTTAATGGTGCAGAAATTTCCCTGACAACAGCAGTCTACAGCACACTTTAATTTATTGCATTTAGGGCTATAAACGCATGTTTTACTACTGAAACTAATTGTGTCTGACACTTCCATCACATTAACACACATTAGGCACCATGACCTTTGGATGATCAAGGAAGACCTAATTTAATAATTTAGAGACAGCGTGAGGTTTGAGTAGGTCCCAAAGGGGAAAGAAATGTGGTATGAAAAATGATCCTATTTCACTAGTGGGGATATTTGCTTACTCAATCTGCCAGATGAACTTTGGCTGCTACTTTACCATCACATCTATGGGTCACATACGGCACTCTAAGTTCTCAAAGTGCTATGTATTCCTTATGTCCAATGCTAGACATGTAATGGTCTGTCAGCCTCTAAATTCTTAGAAGAACAATCTACTTTTGCCTGCAAGACTCCAATCTCACAACAGAAGTGTTTCTTAAACAGCAGCTGGAATAGCAAACAGGCTAACAACTGCAATTAAACAATGGCAGCCATAATTCACTTGAAGCTTACGGTACAATTTTGACATCTTTAAAGAAATAATTTTGTCAGAAACAGCAGAATCAAACTTAGCCATCGCTTACAGATGACTGATTCTCATCAGTTTACCTCAATTTTCATGTGAAAGCAGATATAGTTCAGTATGAATAGGCAAGTTGACAGAAAGTGCGTGGGACTAAGAGTTGAGCAGACAGACAATGTGGCCAATCCCATTAAATTTCCAAATATTGAGGCCCCAGGAAAGTGCTCAGTATCCTCTTACCCTTACAGCAAATACTCATGTTCCACAGGGGTACAGGGGAGATAAAGGGGCATAAACTCGTGGAGGTTTACACAGTTTGTATCTGAAGCAAAATGCTCTCCAGTATTAGGGCTTGAGTGACCTGCAAAAACAGACTGCCAGTGCCTTGCAAGGGAAACTGGAAATCTACATTTCCTCCACTTTTTCTTTTCTTTTTTTTTTTTTTTTAATAATTTCAGTAATTATTCCTTTGTTAAACTGGCTTTTAAAAATCCAAAATTCAAATTTTAGTTTAAACACAGTATAACAATTATTGTACGGTAATCTCTTAAAAGGCTTTTTACAAAAGGTTTAACAACTATGTAATAGTTAGGGTGCAGTTTAATCAGTATAACTAGGAGAGGAAGAAAAAGCCAGCCACAAAATCACTTGATGCAATAAAATTTAACACCTGACAGTATGCTCCAGATTAAGTGGAAAACGAAGTCTTATTTATAGGCAGAGATGGGGCCATACAACTATGCTTAGATTGCATTTGCAAGACAATTCTTTTTTGTTTGTTAATTTTGTTTAGCTTTTCTTTTCATACCCGGACAATCCTTTTGAAAAAGCTTAAGTGTCACTTGTTGTCAACTTGCTCTTGGGGACTGAGGATATACAGTTCTTACCTGTGGTCCAGGAGGAAGCAGCTCCTCTTGCAAAAAAGGCAACTGGGTTACACCGCTCCTGGACCTGCCTGCCGAGACCTGAATTTTTAAATAGGCTAATCTAGTGCATCAGCTCCTGCCTACCACGGGCTGATTTTCACAGCTGGTAATTGCCAAGCAGGTACTAAAAAGGCATCATAGATTGAGAAGTGTGAGAGTAAGTCATTTTGCTTTGTCTGAAATTAGTTCCTAAGTCTTTTGCCATGAGGATTTTAAATGTGAAATCGGTAAAATCCAGAGCAAAATCATTTTCTTGGTACATAAAAACAAGCTCTGCTCACTGTCAGCCTCAGCTATGTCCTAATACATGTTACTAAGTAGTAATAAAATAAGGAAAAGAGTAAATAGTAATTAAAAAAAGCACTAACACTTCATAAAAGCATCAGTTAGTTAATTTCTAAGTGGTTAGGGAAGGATGGGTAAGGCTGTGAGATAGGAGGACATATAGAAAGAAGGGGAAATATATTAGGGAAATGAAAAAGAAATAGATCAAGAAAGATGGAATATGATACGGAAGTTGCAGTGGATGCTACTATATGATACCACAAATGATGGAAGAAACCAACCACATAATGAAGATAATTAAAACTCTTAGTGCTAAGTGACAACTATATATTTATGCAATGTAAGTAATTGTTGCATAAATGTACCACAACATTGCTGTAATATATTTATGTAAAAGCCCACTGATGTTGGCAGAAGTTACACTCTATTGATAGGACTATAAAGTTTTAGATGTAAACTAGTACAGGGGACCAACATTAAAAATATAGTCTATTTTCTCCCCCTGCAGTGAATTAAACACTCTGGGGCTCCAATAAGAAAAAACATGCCTCAAAAATCTACCTTTTCACTTTCTCAGCTGGTGCAGCCTGCTATTAATCCATTTCATCTGGGATGGGACAAAAGGATGAAAATGCACAAGCAGGTGAAATACAAGGCTTTTTTTTAGCTTCTGACTGTATCTTCATGGACTTAACGAACCACGAACATCTTGATAAATACATAGCCTGAGAACAGTAACTTGTTGATACAAGATATAATTCACCATATAAAACAAACAGCAAACATAGCCAGATTAATTTTCTTTCTTGTTAAAAGGATTAAACTTCGTGCTAAGGTACTAACAAGCATGTATTTACTTTCTGCCACAGCTGCAACATCAAGGGTCCTCTAAAGCAATTAGCGAAGTGACAAGAAAGCAGTTACATTCACTTTACAAGCAGTGGATGGTATTTATACTTATGTCATTTTCACACCTCGAGCAGAGTGTCCTAGTTTTCCAGTTTTCTTGCCTCTCCACACTATTAGCAATTGTGTCATGCTTCTCTCTCTATAATGCAAGCAGTTTTGTTTTTAACACAGATTTACAGTCCTCAGCACTTAGTATACTTTCATGAACAATTTCTGTGCTGGTTAGACTAGAATTTCACGCCATTTCCTTGTAAAGCAACTCAACTCATCTTTGTTTGTGGTGTTTACTAAAACAGAGTTGCTAAGAAATCTTCATTCCTAAGTAGTAGTTTGCAATGCTATGAGGTGATTCAGGACAAGTTGCCTGTCGTTCTGCCTCTCAGCCCATCACGGGCCTGGAGAAGGAATGATGTATTCACCTGTGTGGGGTTTACTTATTACACTCTTCCATTATCATAGAGATGCCACATGCATACTCTGCCTGTTTCCCTTCCCTCCTTCTGCCAGTTGGGTGGATATTATTTCGTCATTTATGCACACACTGATGCTTCATAGAGAGAAAACAGTCATCAGTTAAGATTTCTACCTCATGAGATGCTGTCTGTTCTCTGTCATGCTATCTCTGCTGTCTTACTGTTGTGAGAACCTCTGATAAATTAAGGCTTAATTATATCTTGACTAATTGGAGGGCAGGAGCAGACACTACATTTTGTGAACTACAGGCATGGGATACTGCTTACTGTCCCCTTTAGATGGCTTGTACTAGGACAGATTTACCATGGGACATACAGGGATCAGAGAAAACCTACTCAATTTTCACACAGTAGATTCTTATGTCCTAGTCACACAAGTACTGTGGAAACAGCATGGATTTGCAGCATCCCTGTCCTGCGCAGAGCACTCCCTGTTACTGTTCATATTAACTACTCATGTTAGGACACAAGCGGACAAGGGAAAAAGCTGCTGCAGTTAGAAAGTGAATTGTTTCTACGACCACAAGCAGCGCACCAGTCGCTGCTTATGCATCCACATCCTTGGTTTGCATGGTGAAACATGATGCTGTGGAATGTTAAAAACACAGGCAGAATAACCAATTTACTTCTGTTATAAAAATTTAGTAAAGGTTTTGGTTTAAAAAACCATTCTTTTGTCCCCCTAAGCATTCACACACTAATGGGGAGATGCTGCTCTGCTGGGAATGCAATCATTAATTAAAATGAAGGACAGTTTTTCTGTCATAGAAACTTCTGGTGGGAATGCAAACATTATCCAAAGTGAAGCATAAGGTTTTTCTGTGACAAAAACTTCTGTTGTAGGGATCTTTTTCATTGCCTTTGATTTTTTCTAATGGATACCTAATGTGAAAGGAAAGGACACCACAGCCATATTCTCATCATCTTTACTCATCCCACTCAGAGGTGCTTCTTTTAATTGTTGCATCTAAGCACACATCTCATCTCCACTGATCAAAAATGCATAATTCAATCAGCCATACATCTCAACCTACTTTGGGCCGAGTTTGAGAAAGCACATTAACATGCTAAAATCTAAAGTCAAAGGGCATGCTCCATTTTCACATGGTTAACCTAGTTGCTTTGCTTTCAGCGTGGCACACAGCATTAACATCCTTTCAAAAAGATGTAGTAAAATTCCAGAACCACTTGATGTTGCTCAACATATAGTACTTGCTATTTAATTATCACTGGTGTTACTCAGAGAAAGCATAGCATCTGTGTAGTAGTGTCCATCTGACTGGCACCGTTTGCTTCCCTTTTGGTTTTAGATCTTTTTCCTATTGTAGGACTCTTGCTTTTATCACAGGGAGCATGATAACACAGAGTGTACAGTTTGAATCTGTGCAAAGTGCCCTTTGCTGTGCAAACACTCCCTGTCTTTGAATACTAGGGGATTAATAAATATGATGACTTTTTATCCTGCTAAAATTACAGGGCTTGCCAAGACCAAAACACACTTTTTGTATATTTCAGCAAAGATTCTGTTTACCTCAGGCAGAAAATTATCACTATAAAATCATTACTGTTGGAGGGAAAAGAGGAAAAAAAAAAATTATAGCCTAAAATTTTTGAGACGTACCTCTCTCTTGAAGGGAAAATTTCATCTATAATTTAGACAAACCACTGAACAGAATGGCATCCTTCCTTGAAATGATTTTCACATGCTCTAGTGCCTTACCTGCTTTTGATATATAACTAAGCTTAAAAGTGCTGACTATCCACCTAGAAAACAATGAAAGAAACTTTGGTTCTGCATATGTTACGTGGAACAATTTTGAGAGGACAGCAAAAGGAATGCGACATTTGGGACCATTGCATATATTGGCAATAGCAGACAAGAAAAATATCTCAAGGAAATTCTTCATATAAAATTGTGCAACATGAACTCTGGCTACATTCACCAAACACTAATTAACTGGGCTCTAAAAATGCTGATATCAAGCATTGGGGGGGAGGAGAGAAGAGGGGGAGCAGGAAGGAAGGGTAAGAAACTTTGGAAGCAAAACCATTTCCATAAATTCATCATTTTGGATTACTGCTTGAGATTTAATACAGCTAAAAATAGACCAGAAAGCACTACTGTCCTGCACTACTACCCAGCTCTTACAACAGAAAGGCATCCTGTCTTGAAAAGATGCCAGCCAGCACAAATCCCTGACAAGCCACATAAAAATAAATGTGAATGCACTATGTTTTTCATCCATACCCCTTGTAAATATTTCTGTCTTTCGGGAGTCCTGGCAAGACAGTGCATGCAAGACACTGTGCACCTTACTACACCAAGTATTTTTTAGAAATTCCTTATTGTTAGTATACACAGATGCAAATTTATTTCCTCTTTCTTTACCATCTGTCCCAGGAATCTGGGATAGGAATTCCTAAAGTACCTTTGCTACAGAGATTACAGCCAGTTACAGAGCGCCAGATGAGATGCACTATAGTTTCTTTTCCTAACCTCCATGAGCACTATTGAAAGGAGAAATGTTGTTCTTTATCTCTTATAACCTTTCATACCAGCCACACAGAAGTAGGAATGTCTTAGGCCACTTGTATTATTGCTTTCATATAAATGGTTTATGCAAGGATACTTGGCCCAGAGTCACTCCATGAAAATAAAAATTAAAAATTCAGTATTATTAAATGACATTTTTCTACAGTATTTAAAGTATCAGAGCTATTCTGCCTTACAGACTAATCTACTTACTACCTTTATTGAATACAACCAAGCAATTTTAACAATAACATATTACTCCAGCATTTATATATTCTTTTTAAATACAATGGCAGATGACAAGGAGAAACAAGAGTCTTCATAATTAACCTCCAAGGAAAATTCGAAAAAAATGCCAAAATAAATTTTCTTTCAATGACTTCTTTACCTGTACCAATGGCAACAGAAAATGAAACACTCAACTTAGTGTTCAGAATCACAAACAGTATTTAATTTTTTTTTAATCATATCTCGATGTTGTATTGGTGTTTTTTCTTTAAAATAACAGGAATAATTTGTTCCTGTGAGAATCTTAGCTTTCATCAGACAAAAATTTTAATGCTATGGATAAAATCCTGAAAATGTGAAATCTTCACATTTCAAAACCCAAAATGCAAAAAGGAAATTAGGTTTAGATTAGTTTTCTAACAGCTAAGCTTTGTGGGCTTACCTCATGAAATTTTAGTTTTAGTTGTTGAAACTACTTCTGTTGACATATCGAGGTTCTTTAGAACATGTAAACAAAACAAGTAAGAGTGAAATATATATTTCAAAGACCAGGATATGTATGTACTCTACTAATAAACTTCATTTCTTCACAGTCTTCAAATGCATCTTTTCATATCAACTCAAGTTCCTATACATATGCATTTCTCTTTGTTTTGAATTTTAGGCACTGATACACATTGTGGTCTTGTGATATGGACAGTAATGAGAGTTCTTCACAGAGCATTAAGCTTTGGCACCAGAGAGTTGGATACACAGCACATACACAAAAGAGAAAATATACTCCCAAAACCTTTCCCAGAGAAATGCTGTTCCATTTTCCAATCTCACTTTTTCAGTCTTTGCTTTTCATAAGGCAAAAATTTATATACAGCTGTCTTGCAAAAGAGAAATGTTGCAATTTTTCATAGGATTTATTGCAAAAATGTAGAAAAAGAAAAAAGTTTACATAAGTGAAATATTTTCATTTTCCTCCCCACCCTGAAAAACACCTCCAGAAAAGAAAAGCATTATGCTTGCAGTTCTTGGGAAACAGGAATAAAGAAGCGCCAGTCATGCAACAAGTATAAGCCCTTATAGCTTCCTTATCTTCAGCACGCAGTAGCAGGGCTGAGTCAGGTGTCTGTAAAATATAAGGAATTCCTCTCATCTTGGGACAGATTTCTTTATCAAACAAAAACTTGAACCTCACCTGTAAGAGAAAACTCATGGGATTGCCCAATCTGTATTCGACTGCCTGTTATTACACACAACATCAGTCCTAATCAAATCTGTGATCGTTATTAAGAATAGAAAAGCTATACTGAGACATCTTTATCTTACTAAGGGTGGAAAAGCTATAGACAGCAGCTACACGAAAGCCGGCAGAGATTTTCCATCAAAAAAAGACAAAATAAAAGAGGGAAAAATAGGAGTCTGAGGATTTTACTAAATGTGGGAGGTTTTTGCAGAAAGAACTGGAAAAGCAGGAAGTTCAGCAGCCTGAGAAAGAGAAGGCTCGCCATGTTTGGAGAAGGTTGCCTAAGAAACCATGACCAATTTTACGGAGAGACTTCTTTAAAGCTGTTTTTCTGTTGATGCTGTACCACCCCAGAGATGTTTCACTGTGGCAGGCTTCTGAGCCTCTCAGACCACTTTGTATCAGATACGGACATGAAGAAAACATCTGGATTTCACTGAAGTCATAATGCTTTGCATAAATATACAATCATAGATTGTAAATCTACGACGTAGAGGACAAGGAAAATCCTTTTTATAATGACTAAGCAACATAGGTGCATAAAATATGTTGCCAAGGAAATATTGGATGCTACAAATCACTAGAGCTACACTGAAAATGTGATTAGAAGTCAAAAAAGTACATGATAAAATTTAGATTCCAGGCATGAAATTCTGGAATCCAAGTCAGACGTAGCACTAGCTCTTCTGTTTCTTACCACCTTCTACAGATCTTCCCCTTGCCCTGCCCCCCCTCTTTTTTCTGCCTTTGTTTTTTTATATATTTGATTCGATTTGCAGAAGTGTTCCACAGACTCATTTAAAACAATTAGACTTTCTCCTTCAACATTACTGTATTTTTTGGTAGCTTTCCAAGATGTTGTTTCCAAGCCTTCTAGTCATGTATCAGAATTTCAGGAGAGAGAAATGAAAGGAAAACAAGATATAGGAGGAAAAATGTTTTCTTTCAGCAGATGTTGGAAGTGACAGACGAATGCAGGTGAAGACAGAGCAAGGCTGTCCCGGGAGCAGCTGAGAAGTCTGCTCACTGGAGAACACCTGGGGGTGGTGAAGGGGTGAGGGCCATGCCAATGCCAGCCGAGCATGAACAAAGAGGACATTTTCTTCATTTAAGTATTTTAAAGTAATGCTTCGCTGCAGCACTGCTCTTACACTGACATACCCATGTAATCCTATTTATGTTGTGTACCCCCAGGAGCCTGAAGCTCGTAGTAACTTTCTGAAAGTTTGTTCAGTTTCTCAGGTGGGTTTTATCGCCAACAACATGCCTGAACTATTGCCTCTCCCAAATCAAACTAGTTTTGAGCTGGATTCACTGCGCTTCAGTCACCACATTCTGGATCAGCCCTTAGAAACCCCACTGTGCAGAGCATGTGGAATACATCAAGGCTCTCTGTCAACTGACATAGCATTGCTCTCGCAAGCAGCTTCCTTGGCCTAAGGTATGTCCTAGAAGTGTAACTATTTCCAAACTATTCCAACTATTTAGAAATAAATCTGCTAAAAAGTCCTACAAATTAAAAGGAAAGCTTAGAGTTCATATCAAATCAAGTAACTTCATTACCTTCCAATTCCTTCAGCAACTGAAAAATAAGTAAGGAGCCAGAGAGGGACTTCTGCATATCCCAGAAACATGAAAAATACACCAACCTAAGAGCTAACTGGGAGTTTTTCAGCTGAACCTACTTTCTTATTAAAAAAAAATTTAAAAAAATATTGTCAATTTGTTGAAATCTTAAACTTTTTATGAGAAATCATGGATTTGGACAAAAAAATGTTCATGGGAGAAACTTCTCAGGCCGCAGCTCCTGGGAGCTTGCACTGCAGTTTGCTGAGCTGCTTTCATGTTCCAACTATTTCTCTAGCTGGAACTCCTAGAATTTACTAAGAAACTTGCAGGCTTCATTCTGGGAAAGCAGCAGATTTGTTTGATACTCTGAAGGCATCTGGAAATATAAAATCTTCTTTTGACTCTGAACTGTTGTTCCACTTGCAATACCTCAGAATATTTTGAGAAAACATTTTCTTTATGTAAGCTCTCATACCATTTGAACAGTTCTATTTCTGCCATGGAACCTATTAGTCCAGTAAGGCTAATCACAGTCTAAAATCAGAAATACTAAACTCCTCATTTGCCTTAAAATTCCTTATGTGAAATTATATTGAACTGAACAAAACACATAAGCTCTTCAAGATCTGGCATGCTTAATACAAGTGTTATGGAGGAGCTGCAAAACAAATCTGGAGGAACAATTCTAAAAGTTTATTTCATGTTTCACAACACCAGGAGATCAAGAACACCACCAAAATAACTACAACTGTGAAGAGCCTGGCTGAAAAAGTTGTAAAATATTCCATCCAGAAATGAAGTATCTACCAAAGAGCTTGCTTATTGACTGTGCACAAAAGGATGAAATTTACCTTGCTCAGTACTAAAGGGATTTGCAAAACCAGACCCCAAAGATCCTTTCTGATCTGGGGAAGGTCAGCACTGTTTACTGAAAGTTCTGTATTTTTGTATTGGCATAAAAAGTACTGTTGGACTTGAAGTTGTTTTAAGGGAATCTCGGCTCAAGGCACAGAATCCAGGCTTAACTTATTAAAAATTCTCATGAGAAAGGCTTTTATGAGATAAACAGCCATTTGAAATTTTTTTTTCAGCTGGAATACACACCCTCTGGTTTCCTTTGCTTTCCATTCCACATATGTGGCTTTGTTTGTTTTGGTGCTACATATAATGCAAGTTTCCCAGAGTTTGCTTCCTAATGTAATCAAGAACTTTAGCAGCCCAAGTGACAGAGAGCTCACGCACTCTTTCCCCCACTCTCAAAACCAACCAAGAAACAACCCGCCCCCCCCAATTTCTGTGGTATGTAACTTAGTTTTTAAGACATCCTGAACTGCTCCTGCATATGATACTTCAATGGAAAATTGTGATAACCTGCTTTTACTAGAATCTGCTATTTAAGTTTCACCTGGCACATACCTGTGATTTACCACAGTAGCTGGCAAAACTATGAAGCCTATAGGTGAAAGCAGTGCCTTCAAGAGAAGACACTTTCCTCCTCAGTGGAGTGTGCATGTGTATAAGCACCTGTACAAGAGACCATAGATATTAGCCCTGCCTGAGAGTAGCAAACATATGCTTTTCTAGGAGGATCAAGTTTACTTCTGGGCTTGTTCAGCTCTTAGAGGCAAGTCCTGAGACTGCATTGCTGTGCTTTACAGAATCATGTGTTTTCATGCTCCACATTAAGAAAAAGGATCTAAAAAGGAGCTCTAACCACAGATGTTAAAAAAAATCTGTAGAAGTTGTCAGTTCGCTGCGTGAATTCACTACCATCCAAACCAAATACTGTTGCACAGTTATCTCATGTTATGGCCAAATCCAGTGTGTAGCCTGTCAGTGCCACAGCAACTTGTCACAAAAACAGTGAGGAAAAAAGGAGCCTAATCCACATGGGACTGCAGAAGCAGAGTGTGCAGGGACCATGCTAATTTATTCAGATGAGGAAAACATGAAAAAAAGCACATATAGTCCTGGCTTTTTATTCAGAAAATGATCAGTTTCTTTACTGGCTATAAAGAAACCTGAAGAAAAAAAGGACAGCAAGCTCAATTTTGAAACAGGGAAAAGGAATGGCAAGACATAAATTAAAACCTGTATTACTGTCAGTTACCCACCAAGGAAACAAACTCGAGGGTTCCCTTCAGTATTAATGTGATTATTAAAATATGCATTGTTCTTTTCATCTACAGCATGTTTTCTTTTGTACTTTTCTTCAAGAGAGTCTCTGAGATATTATTTAATTACGTAAGCAAGAACTTTAAATTCATAAGGGCTGTATTCCTGCAATGTTAATGTAAGAGACAATCTCCACTCTTTTGTCATAATATGTAGCTATTTACTTACAAGCAGCTATTTTGTAAGAAATTAATTGATTGCTGTTTAATCTGTCACATCGTTGGCTTGCACTGGTTAATAAAATTCCCTATTCCTCAGATCAACTAGTCACAGATCTGAAATTAGGAATCAGAGCAACAAAACTTAATCCATCTGTTTATTCAGCAAAGCTAGAAAAGTTATTAATGTAGTAATAGGCAGAAAGCAAAATGTATAGAAATGACTACATTATAGTCACTCACTTGAAGAAATTTCATTTATTCAAACAGAATCCAAAAAAGGGGTTATAATCTTCAATGGGCAAAATTTACATGTTCACCAGTTAAGCAGTTTGCAAAAAAATTAGGTTTTAACATCCCTAAAATTTTGAACATTAACCAGATAAAGGACTTCTCCTAATACTTATTCACATAAGACCAATCCAATTAAATTTTTTAATAAAACCCAATTTGCTGCAACGTGACTGATTGGAATGATGAATTGCTTAAAAAGATGCACAGCAGGATGGCAGAAAAAAAATGGGCACAATCTTTACTGCAACATTTAGCACAATAAAAACAAGTCTGCTTTCCCCTCCATATCTATCCCAAGTATTGGCTGTCTTAACACAAACAACACACTACAAACACCTCCATCTCCAAGTGAGGTTCATCAGTATGCACCAGCTTATTATCCTATAAATCCAGCAAGCTCTGAATGCATCACCAAATTGCAGTACATTGCAAGCCTAGTAATTGAATGTATACTTGGAGGAGATTTGCTTTGTTCTAATATATCCTGGTAATGGGACAGAAAAGAGTCAAATAAAGGCAAGTTAGAACAGAATGATCTTTGAATTCAGTAATAAGGTCCCTGGTCTTTTTCATGCACACTGTATATCTTGTCTTTACTGCCACTGACAGATAATGTTGCTGTATGGCAAAGATAGTACAATTATTAGCTGCAAATCACCTAACCTGAAAAGAGTGATTTTTTCAGTTTATGAATAATCAGTAACAGACTTTTGCAATGGTGCAGCATGGTGGCAGTTACCCATACAATCAGATCAGTATGATGGGCTTTTCCATCATACACACCCTCTAATACGTTGTATTAAACATCACTATTACTTCTTTACTCCAGTTCAATTACTAGTACCGACCCAGTACATCTAATACCAGGTTACAGTTCCTGCTCTTGAGATACTAACTGATAAGATACAGAGATTTCATTAGCTAACTTCAGTAATACTGTTAACTATAATAATTTTAATATTTTCTGATATGTGTTGTTTTACTTGAAGTCATACATCCCAGATAAAAGTAATCGCAAGGCAATCTCAGCTTCATTTAAAATGGGGGGGAGGGGGGAGAGAAGTCTGTTCCAGAGAAAAAATTGATAGCACCCAGAGCAAAGCCAAAAGGTGCTAAGAGGAATTACAAGAAAATCCCAAAATTTTTTAATTTAAAATTATTTTCAAGCCATCTATTGACACTTGTGTGAGACTTTTTTCAGCATACTCTCTGATCAGAAATAATTTTTTAAGGCTGATCATCCACTTTATTCCTATGTAAAAGAAACAAAACTCTTGGAGAGAGGAGAGGGGGAAATAAAAAAAACCCCAAACAATACCAAACCTGAGATGTTGCAACACTAGCAAATCCTCCACTGACACAAATAATACACACTTAATTTGTTGTCAATAAAAAAGAGCGATAGCTTCCCAAACCTCACTTTTTTAGGGTAAGCTATATATTAGGCAACAAGAAAGAAGTGCAAACCAGACAGGCGTGGAAGCATCTACAGAAATGGACTAGGTTGAGAGGTGATTTGGTGGTGGAACTCACAGCAAAAGCCTGCAAATATAAATAGAAACAAACCAATCAGGGAAAAAATGTAAAAGGACTCCATTTGCAAAATCAGGCCCTGGGTGAGTTACCCTATCCATGGGAATGCAGGCAGTACTGGAATGGTGTCTTGCGTAGAGGTTCACCTCGAAATATATTCTGCAAGACATCCCTTTCCATCTCTTCCACCTGTATTTGTCAGATGTGACAATGCACAGTGAATAGCTGAAGTATTTAGCATTTCCCAGTGACAGTACTGACCTGGCAAGTAAATGCAAGGTCACCAAATTACTTCCCTGTACAGTGAAGAAGGGAAGAAAGATAAAATGTAGACTTGGACAGGCTTAAAAAGCTGGCAAATGAGGATGAATGGATTAGACAAGAATAGAATATGTTCTTTGCTCCATTAAATCACACCAGTCCACAGATGATTATTTAGAGTTAAAATATTCAAATACCAGTTGGAAGCCACAGTAATATATTGATTTCAGTATCAGCTAATGATTATATTTCAGGAATATTGTGCTATTTAGAAAGACTGCAAGATCTAACAATCACAATAGACAATGCATCAGTTCTTCTCACCCCAGAAGTCCCAAGGGCAACTGATTTTTATCGGGGGGGGGGGCAGATCTGACTGTATGCCCTGAAGGAATGGTCCAACATAGAACAGAGTATTTCTTTCAGAATTGCATTAGCCAAAGAGGCACAGAAGATGACATATCTTAGCTTAATCAGATAACTCTGAATTAATGAATGGAATTTAATATAGTTTAAAATGCTGTTAGAGCTCCGAAAATAAAACCACCCTAGCTTCATGCAGTTTTGTATTTATTCTGTATTTCTGATCTCCACAGTATAGAAGACAGACACACATGCATACATACATCTATATTTTTCTTCCTGCAAATACCAGCTCGATATTGGAGCAGAAAGTCAAATTGGATTCTCATTTCCTTCAGGATCAACAGCAGGTGTAAAGCTTCTGAAAAACAAATTATTGTCCTAAGTTTTAGCTCTCCAACAGAGCTGCCCTTAGCGTGTACCTTGCTGTTCCCATGGCCTTCTATTTTGCTGGCAGTAAACTGCCACAGCATTGCTAAGCGTGTAATTTGAAGCCATTACAGTTCTATCAAGTAGACTTTGTATTGAAACATTATTAACAGCTGAACTGGTAAATCTTGATCACCAAGGCCACTCTAGTTCACCTTACTCAAGGTCTATTTAGGCAGAGCTGACAGTCGTATATTTATTTTTAATGACCATTAGAGTGTATAATAATAGACTGAGAGGAGAATTGCACTAGCTGACTTCACAGGTATTCAGACAGATTCACCTCTTTCCAAGGTGCATCTCATCTACCACAATGCTTGCACCTAATGATAACAAAAATTCTTCATCAGGCCATAGAGAAAAGCCTTCTCCAAGATGTATTTATGGCAAACCATAAAAATCCTATTCTCCTTTTAAGAGTAAGGCTTCTGCAGCTAAACAGCTGCTGAAATACCCATTTGTTGCTGCTGCTCCACCCCCAGCTTGTTTTTTGTTTGTTTGGTTTTTTTTTAAATGCCATGAGACTCACAACAATTTTCAATAGTATCAAAAATAGAAGTCACCAGACCTTTTCCCATCTTTTCTCTACAGTAAGTCTCAAAACATAAGACGTGACCTACACAGAGAGGAGCCTAAGTCCCTAAAAGGTTTTTTTTTGTCCTCTAAGTTTAATTCCATAGTATTTTACTGGATCCTTACATGTAAATACATTCATTTCTGCATTTCATGGAGGAAATAATCATTGAAAATAGTTTTTTTCACACTTGGGTTAAAAGGATACAGAAACAACATTGCACTTTTCATACAGACTAATTGGCCTATACTTAATATCTTCCATGAGCAGACTACGGAAACATATAGTACAGAGACATCATTGGTATGTACTCAGTGTGATTGCATTATTCAAGAGTGCTGAAGGCCAAGGTGAGTTACTCAGGTTCCCTCAGAGAAGCACCAGTAAAATCTTTATAATGTACCATAGCATTCAGTTTGTACTACATATTTTGCAGAAAGAAGTTCACAAATATTTAAAAGAATTTTTTTTTTTAACAAAAAGGCACCAGAATATTTTTTTAACCTTCATCCTGTAGATAGAGGTGCTATATTTCTCTGAGTTGAATGGTACAGGGCTCAGAGAAAGTGATACAAACCTACAAATATGTTAAAAACTTGCGACCAACAGTGTCACAAGTTCTTAGGCCTGTTATCCTAGTCCCTTTTCAATGCTAGTAATAAGAATTGCATCATCTTTGGGGTAGAATTCCAATTTTTCAAATTAAGAACTCCCAGAGTCTTCAAACTTAGCAGAAAAGCATATTTTTCTGCCTGAAACAAGTCATTTGGTTTATGGCATACATGGTATACTATTTTAAAACACCTGTATTCTTAAAAATATGCTTGCTTCTTGTTACAATATTCCACAGCTTTAGTGAACTACCAGGCCTCATCCTATTGTACTATAACTGTTTGAAACTGCACAGAAAGAGACGTAAAGCAATGAAAATCTGGTACATAAAGTATTCTATTTGTAACTGAAGGGATGTTATTTAATTACTAGAAATATAAAGGAATTATGATTAAATTAGGACATTCTTCAGGGTGGGAATATCACATCACAGAGGAGATCATGTTTTTACATCATAATAAATCAGGATCTAGTCTGTCATTTTGAATTAAAATTGATAGGCTTTTTATTAACTCCTATATATCTCATAGCTCCAAGAGTTATTGCTGGTGCATCAATGTAGAAGTTTTATTAAACATGAAACTGTATGAATATTATAAATCTGATTTTGATTTCTGAAACATAATTAACTAATTCCCCTGCTAAAATATTTAACAGAGAACTGCACGTAGAGAAAAGAGATTATACTGATGAAAAAACAGAATCTCCTTTTATATCCTATCAACATACACAATAGTTCTGTTGCAACATGTTTCAGTCAGCAACAAACTCCTCTCTAAAATTTTTTTCATAAAGATCCTTTAAAAATTTGTAATCTTCTTAAAGAGAGGGCAGGGGCAGGGGGAAACCCTCCACAAGGTGATGCATGGCTTTTTCCTTGCAAAATCAAAAAGGAAAGGTAAACCACTATTATTCCATGTCTGACTTCATTAGTCCAATTCTTTTCTGCTCCCTAAATGATCACAGTCCTGGTCTACTGATGAGAAAGGGTTTTACTGCATAATTATTTGCTTTTGCCTACATCCTTAGGCTCAATTTCTCCATTATCCCATTAGTGTAGGTTAAGATTTGCATTGCAGAAGAGATAATGCAATGAACATAGAGAAATCTGGATGGTTAATGACTTCTCCTTAATATGCAGGCCATTCTTTACATTAATGTAACTTGTTAGAGACAAACACTGATATTTCACTTAGTGAAAGTGTGCCAAGATGTAAGATGATTTAAGTGCAATACACTAACACAAATACTTCTTGCTGTTAATCATCCAACTTTTTAATGTCTTACCCATTTTCACACTGGTAGCTCAGTAGAGCAGTGAGATCGGCTGCAGGCAACTAGCATTTGCAATCACGCCAGATATCTTTCCTACTGCTACAAATGTGTCTAAACAACTTCAAAAAGGGCTGTGGGCCCCTCTTATTAAAATATTCCAATATCTCATTGATCTAACGTCTTAGATCATTTGAGTAACAAAACCATGACATACTAGAAAATTAAACAAACTCCACAACAGGTTTATTGCCTTTTCTGTCTAGTGTTTGAAGAAAAATGCTCATAGCAAAACTGGCCTTCAACACTGCTGACCATCTTTCATTTTGAAATGTTAACTGTACAAAGACAGACTTTTTTTAAATGAACACAGATTATCACTAACATCGAAAGACCCTTCACAGTGTGATTTCAAGAGCTGTAAGTGTAAAACATCAGCTGCTGAAGATACTCTATCTCAGCCTACTATAAATTCAGCCCAGATTCCCTCCCTTTCACTGGGGAGCTCATTTAGTGTAAGAAGATATCAGACACATCTATTTTGAGAAACCAGTTTGAGTCTCTGCAAGGAGCAAAGAACATGCAGCACTTTCTGAAAACTTTGTTCCTTTAAAACGCTCTTATTGGACACACGAGATGAAAGCAAACATCACCAAACATCTTTGAAATTCTTGCCCTCAGATCTATAAAGACTTAGTACCACGAAAATTCTTCCTCAGTCCCAATCCAAACTAAATTCTTGGTAGTGCAAGGAATGGTTTAGGGCCTGGTGAACCTTCAGTATAGAGATGAAGCTAATACCTTTGTCAGTTAGCTCCACCGAAGTTTTCCCTACTGGTCTTAACCAGAGTTCAGGCCTAATAAAAGTACTCTGCAAAAGAACTCCTCAAAGAAAAAGTGCATATCTACACTGGTTCATCCTCCAGCCTGGGTACAGCTAGGTTAACAACTCTGCTCACAGAGGGAGGGATGTCCTCTGCCAACACTTTAGCAGCTAATTTGATGCCATTTCTAGTGAAAGCGATTGTCTGGCTATTGGCAGGACTTTACATAGCAATATACATGGGACTTCCCAAAGATATGTGGAGTACCATACTGAAAACTGCAAAGCTCAGTCCTGCTAGATTGTTAGCTTCCATCTCAAAGCTCAGCAACATCAATAAGACAGTGTAGGAAGCCTCCTGCCATTGCTATTGCATATTGTTCTTGAATAAAGAGATATCATTAGATTTCCAACACCATAAACCTTACATCTTTTATGAGGTAGAACACAAATTTAAAAGATGCATCTCTCCTGTCTAAGCAAAGTGGAATTACTCAAAGATTGGCATAGTATTATGACAGGATCATTTTCTCCTGAGTTTTGGTTTGGTTTTGTTTTTTTTAATTCACCTGGCCTACTGTACGGTGTCTTAAAAGTTCCCAATTTCTTTTTGGAACATCATTCATCCTAAAGCATATTTGCGCTGTAACCTGATACGTACCCTCAAGTGAAGGAGTCAGAGTATTTAATCTAAAATAAAGCGCTCTGCTCAGTCATTTTTTCCAGCCATATTGTACAATGTCTGGCTTTAGCATGACTCATCTACACAGCACTCTACAATCTGTGTTTTACTGTTGCTGCTAAGACAATTACATAGCTGTGATGCATTGGGTAAGACCGTGCTAAGGACAGGAAGGCGAACTCTTCTCTACTGTTACACACCAGTAACACATCAGTCAATGGCCCAAAGAGACCTACATACAAAGAAAATGTCTCTATTTGTTTTCTTTTTTCAAACACTGTAGATTAGAAATTAAATTTGTTCCTGTGTTATAGGATCACTGTCGTCAGGGTGGAGAGATATTGACTAAATAACCCTCACCTCTTTCACGCAGATTATTTGCTTCTGAGCATTTCCTGCTCCAAGTGTTAGCTTTTAATATTGCAAAACAAATTGTTTCCTTCAGACTTCACTACAGTGTAGGAAATTGAACTGATTTGAGAGATTAAGCCATTAAAAATCTGAATGGAAAGATTTGCATAACATCAAATACTGATATAAATAGCATAATTTACATAGCCTAGGCAAAACCTAGCTGACAGAGACCAATCACCAGCTGGATAGCAAAAACCTTTATGAATTAGCTATTGTTATTAACACTAATGGTGGATGACGAAGGGCTTTGACACCTGCAAACGTTTGTGTTTTTCCCCCATCCCATGGTAGAGAAAAAAGCCTCACCCCAGTAATATTATTTTTAAGTCCTTTGTTTCAGTTTAAGCTTCGCTATATCTGTTCAAACACTGATTCTGCAGCACCTTTGAAATGGTTTTCAAAGCTAGTAGTTTCCCACTGGTTTAATAGAATTCATCACCAGAAATCATTATAACTCTTCTGATAACAGCTATGTTGAGAGAGAAACAGGACAAGTTTTAAAGTTACGGAGAAATGGAGAAAGAGGAACTGAAGGTGAACATTAGTTTGGTCTTGTCACTTCTGGCTGATAGGTTTATGCAGCAATTAGCAGTAATGTGGCTGCATTAGTGTTGATCTGTGAGTTATGTGGGGAGTTCAAGGTTTCTTTTCATAAAGTTCCTGCATGCTTACCTAAAAGAAAACTTAATTTTATATTGAAGGACAAACAACATCAGCTGTTTAATTTAAAACTTTCACATTTCCCTCAACCACCAACCTATAGCTTCACAAGTAATAAAATAAAGAGATGAATGGCTTCTTAATTAAAAGGCAATTTAGGATGGAGCAGATATAATCTTTGCACATGGAAATAAGGGAGACTGTTTGGACCTATGTCACCTGAGGACTGTAAATCCACATGGCTTTTGTGATACAAAACTTCTCTGAAAATTCTCAAGCTGAGGTCCTGCTGCCCTCACTTTCCACAAGTAAAATTAAGGAGTCACAACTGGCTTACATAAAGATGATATAGATAATAATCATTAACAAATGTATGACAATGTACAGTGTAGCAATAAACTTGACAAATGTGGAAGCTCAAACTTGTGTGTTTTGTTCGAAAAGCAGGGATATCTGAGAAATACTTCAGAACTAAATTGCAAAGTCATATAAAAAAAGGCAACAGATTCTTCTTTTACACCCAATGCCTAAGCTGAGGAGAAAACCCCCACACTCTAGGGCATATCCTCAGCTGTAGTAAAATAATATAGCTAACGGGGCACTGACACAGATCTAACATAATTTTAATTTTTCTCCCTTGAGGATTTTGAATCCTCAAAACTCACCCCTCCGTATCCATTACTAAGAGGCTTCCCACCAGTGCTCTACGCAGCACTCGCAGCACCAAATATGCATCTAGCATTTAATTCCAAAAGTTCTTTCAGCCCACAGGTGACTTCTGCAAGACAGGCAGGAGTGTGCAGACCTTTCTCGAGTCTAGAGGTCTTTTGAAAGACCTGTCAGTCAGCTGAGGAAACAGAACTGGTCCAAGTGCCAGGAGGACCCTGCCTGGGCTGATCCAGCACAAAGGATCCCTCCCTGACTGGGAAGGAAGCACATCCTCATCTGCACAAAGAGTTTCTAAATCCATACAACCAACCAATGTCTGTCTGAACTTTTTGAGAGTCCATGTGTCTGTCTTTTTCTTTCCCAGCTGCTGAGTCTCCAAGGGAAGCGCTGAGATCTGCAGACAGCAAGGTGAAGACCATCATGTGGGCTACAGAGAAAGTGGTAGTTCACGCACAGACAAGTCTCCTCTGCCTTCGGACCAGAATAACAGGCCAGGGAGTCTCTCACTCTGCTCAGGACTCAGTGGAAAACAAAACTTCAGAGTGAACAACAACTCCTCTTTTTAATTGGTGACATTTGTTAGTATGGTTACAAGAAGTGTTGCATTTGACGACATGGTTTTAAATTGCTATGATTTTTCTTTGGAAAAATAGCACTGTAATGTTTACCAAGAGCTGCAAAACATACAACTCAAATTTTAAATGAGTCAACTTCATGGATTTCTTCAGTATTTTCCTCATATAACAATTAAAACAAACCAGAAAACTGCTTGCGTCTTTAAGCAAACTGCTGCGGGGGAGGAAGGGAAGAGGAAGTCATGTAAACACTCTTTAAATGTTAATTCCAGAGTTTAATTGTAGCTCACTGCAAGCCTATTAAACCCTGACTAAGTGCACCTGACAGACTGACAACAGCATAATGCTAATGCATGCCAGGGAAGAGCAGTAATTAGCTTCTTTAAAAGGGTGAGATTTGGGGGAAACTGCTAACAGAACAAAAGAAAATGGGGGGAGGGAGAATGAAAGGAACGATAACTTTTTTCCCCTGTTACACCTTTTTACATCTTATGTAAATCTCTCTGCAGAACTCAGGAGACTATCAGGACTGTGCTACAAAAACTTTTGAAATGGCAAAAAAACCCCAAGACTACTGGGGAGGAGACAAGAGCTGGCTAGTTTTAAAGTCTATTTTCTGTGTGGACTGTGTGAACAAACTAAGGTAACACTGAAAGTGATGTTAGAAAAGGACCTGGAAAGAAGGTGACTTGCTAGTTTGATATTTCTGCCAACTCCATAGAACTGGAAACTTACTTAGTGAATAATCTTACACAGTGTAGTCTTTCCTTCTTTCCTGCATACATCAACAAACAGAACTCCTCCAAGCAGAATGGGAGGGAAGCAAAATTAGTTCATGTCAATCAATCAGTATCTCATAGTAGGTCATCTCCTCTCTCTGAATAGTTGCATTACATTTCATTGGACATCCAAGTTAAAAGCCAAGATTGTGCTTTACAGTACAAGCCGATTTGTTTAATTCTAAACACAGATCTGATGCCTTTGCTGAGATAATGCTCCAGAGGTTTAGAGTACCAAAAACTTGGGGGGGTTAAGTTTAGCATTTTAAAACTATACTGAAATGTATCATGTTTACCTGTACATTACATCCAGCCTACTGTAAACACCGCAACCATGGCAAATTTCAGAATGAGTCTGAGCTAATCTTGTTAGCTTAAATAATAAGTTTTACTAAAACTTTTCACTCTATCTTTTTATTCCAAAGTATGAACAAAGAATTTCATGTTATGTATCTGTTATTTCTTTCAGACTGGCCATTGCAGCCTCATCCTTAATGGATATACTCCTAGGCTGTTTAACAATAACTAATGAATAACAATCCTACAAAAATCCACAACACTTCCAAGATTCCAAACACAGTACGACCTCTTGGTCCTAAGACTGTTTAAGGCTACAACCATTTTTCCCCAAAGCAGTATGGCAGTGGCCTAACAAAGGCACCATCCTATTTTGACAAAAAGTTGTTACAGAAATCTGTGGCAGTGAAGGAAATCCAAAAAGTTAACAAGCTGAGACCATACTTAGAAAACTGAGACCAATGAGAACATCACTTCTCTTCCACTTACAGCAAACATTTCTTTAAGACCCAGAAGCATATTTATGAAAAGCAGATCCACTATCTTAAGTCACAGTGGACTCATTGCAAACTATAGGAATATTTTCAGACATCTGGTTCCTTATTTAGCTACCTTTGTGGCATAAGATTAAACAATATTTAAATTAACACTAAAGAAATCAGATTTCATAAACATTTCTACCTGTATTAAGGTTGTTCCTAATTCCTGCACGTATCAAAGCAAACTGCCTACAGTATTGTGGTTCAAGTTACTGGTCTTGCAGACCATTGTTGGTTTCCAGGCCCTGAGGTTCAGAAGCAAAATGATAGCAATTAGCTCCTATTTCTTTGGAAGAGCATTTTGCACACCTGGTGGGAGACATGTCTCTTAAATGGCTGCCCCAGGAAACAGGGAAAGTCCAAGAATTAAAGTGCCTCAGTAGCAATAACTGCACAAGCTGTTCCATTGGCTCCGTGCGTGCTCTTTGTTAGAAATGACCTTGCAAAGGTAGAGAAGGCAGCAGGAGAACCCAAAGAAATAAAAAATAGTAAGGAAACAATTAAAGAGCAAGATCATGTTCTAGGAGAGGGGATCCTGAAGGCTCATGGAAGGGTGTCTCTGTTTTTTCAGTTTCCCACTCTATCTGATCTTATTTCAGTTTACTGTATGGTACAAAATTCCACATTGGAATATCAGTTTCTTAATTTGTGATTCCTTATATCAGTGGATGATACATTTGGAGTTTTATGTGACATGTACTGCTTATTAAAAGACACTGATTTTTTTGCAGATCCATGTAGCTCTCACTTAGACTGGCAATAAAGCATGGCTGTAAGCAGGAAGCTAGAGGACTAGGGCCGCCTTTTGTTGTTATAAAGAAACTTCCTCCAAGACTGATCTTTTTACTGTTGGACTCAGTTTGTGTCTTTAATGATGCACTAAAGACTGGAAGCATTTGTTCACAGCTGCCTCTGTCCCTGAGTCTGGATCCCTTCCATCATCTCAGATTCCTTGCAGGAGGCTGTGGTAATTCATTTGATTACGCCAACTTCCTCACTGTGTTACCATGTGTCCGTGTTAGAGCAGCCGCTCTGCAGGCCTATGGCTTCTCTCTCACCTTTTCCAGTTATCATTTGAGCCATGTGGCAAATTGGCATGTAGGTGAGAGATTTAGCATTGGGAGAATCTTACAGTGCCAGGTGCTCTTTGACGGACCATACCTCACTTTCCTAACAAAAGTGTGTGCAGTCGCCCCCGGGGAACCGAAACGCCCTGAATTGGAACAGGCAGAGAAATTTCAAGTGGGGTGGCAAGGCTGCCCACTGCTCCTTTTGTTCTTTGCTCTTATTCCTCAGCATTATTACCATTAACCTCTCCAGATAGCAACATTCAGTGCCCCATCCAAAGAGCCAGTAACCAGCTTCTATTTGTCACAGCTAGAGGGTCTCATCAGCAGGGGCACCTAATACATCCAAACAGTATCTTTGCAGTAAATTACAGATCACCACAGCAGACACAGCCATCCTGCTAGATTTGTGAACACAACTCCTGATCAAGTCAGCTGACTTTCACCCACCACGTGCTGCACTCTTACTCAAAGCATCAAGCTGAGAACTTTCACAATCTCTCATTTTCTGTTTTATTTTCCCATGACACCTGGGAGGACAGCCAGGGAACTCTAGCCAAATTACTAGAACTGAACAGGAGTAACACTGAGGAGTACTGCAATTCTCCAAAACACGTCTAAGGACAACATGTTATAGTTTTCTGAGTGTGAAGAACTTCAGAGGCTTCATCTTTTCTCTTCCTATTGAAGAATTCTCCCATTTCCTTTTAAATAAGCAGACCCTTTTAAATAAGCTGACTTCTAGCGTTACTTTTGCAATGAGACAAATCTCTTGCCAGGCTTTCTTATATACGCCACATATTTATTCAACTTTGTCCTTTAAAGACCAGGGAAGAATACTACCTGGAAAAAAAAAAAAAAGAAAAAAAAAGAAACCAGTCAGAAAATGAAAATTATTATTCTTTTTAAGCATGAGTTTTGCTTTCTGATATGGCAAAGTATGCTATCCTCTAGAGACAACAGATGAGATGGTTGATGAGAACATACTCAGTTTTGGGGAAGATGTCTTCTAGAATCCTTTAATGAGCTCTGCCTTTCTTTTAATACCTTTATAATGCTCTGGTGCAACTGGCAGACAATACTAAATCGGAAAGAGTTGTGAACATCAGTCAGAGCTGAGAAAAATGTTAGTGACAGAGCCAGAGGCATTAGTGGGCAGAAAATGACAGCATGAGTTTCAATTTAGAAAAATGCACATAAAAACACCTAGGGAGATAGAAATCAACGTGTGGCTGGCTATTCACTGTGTGGAAGAAATCTAGGAAATAGTAACAACAAAAGAGAAGTGTGGGCGACAGATACTCCCATGTTGCAGCAATACCAAAAAACAACACAGGCTTAGTCCAGTTGCAGACTAAAATCCATGAAGACAATGCATCACAGAGTGCAGAAATTATAATTGCCTGACCTTTGGACAGTTTTTAGTGGGAGCACACTATAAAGAATGAATTCAGTGCGGGACATAATGTTAGCTGTAAGATTGACAAATTACAGTGAGTTAAGAAAAGACCAGCAGAACAGATTAGAGCATGGAAGAACTGATTTATGATGGAAAATTTATATATTTAAATATTTATTAACCTGGCTAGCTGAAAATGGAGACAGGATGGCAAGACATAACAGTCTGCAAATACCTGAAAGGGTATTAACAATGAAAATAGAAGATGGATTATGCATGCCTATGTCTGCAATATGCTGGTGTGTGGGACTGAGTTCTAGTACAAGTTTTAAATACTGAGGCCTAGACTGTTACTCAGTGGGGCAATAAGAGAAGCACTGTGAAACGAATGGTCTTACAGGAAGAACAACATGGTTCTCAGGGTATGGAAAGTTTAAAACTAGCCTGGAGAAAATTCTGGCAACAAGGCATCCTACAGTGGTACCGAGATTTAGCAGAGCTTTGCTAATTCATAGAGAGCTGTGGAGACTGTGCTGTGATACGCCAATTATTATGTTACAATATGGTTCTACAGATCATACGGGACAGGTGTTCACTTAAATGTTACCGTTCACAGCAGCCTTACTGTGCAATGGTGATTCCAGAGCCAGGGAAGTGCTCAGAAGAATAAATCAAATTTCCTGCTCAGAGGTGAGTATAATAAACATTGCTGAAATTACACCAGTTAAACTATTACTTGCTCTAACCTACAGTCCTACAAACTCTAACTTCCTTAAGCTGTAAGTTGACAGTATCATTCTGAAACATGAAAAAAAAACCTTGCAATTTGCTCTATACAACAGACTAACCCAATGATCTGAATGTGTGAAAAGTAAATGCATTAGCAGCAACTGAAAAGCATGCTTTCATTCAGAGCCACATGACTCCTATAGTGGCAAATGACGTCCTAGTTCTAACCAGCACAAACTTAAACAACTATAAGCACGGGAAAGAAGACTGTGAGATGGCAAGGTGATAGAAGGGAAGGAAAAAATCCATATGATGTCTAAAGAAAAAATTTCGGAATTCTAGTCTTTTTCATTTCTTGCTTTGTTTCACCCTCCAGCGAGCACCTACGCTTGCTTTGCTGATGCTGACTGTATTTCCTTGTAATGTACTTCATCAATTACTTGTGTAAAAAATATGGTGCTATACCTACTTCAGCAATGTAAATAAAAAATTTTTGCTGTTATCAAGATCAGGTGTTGGGACCTTAGTTCGACCACTTGTGAAATCTCACTAAAATTCTTGTCCCTTTCCATTTAGGGGTTTGTATCAGTCCCATCCTGTCTCTATTTTCAGCTAGCCAGGTTAATACACAGTATATTTTTGTGTATTTCACAGCTTCAAATGTACATATTCATATAGGGAGTAGGTGGGGAAGTACTGTTGTTATTCACTATTTATGAATAGTAATAAAGCCACAGACAGACCTGAAGATTACATGGACTGCTCTGGCAGAGGGGTGAACCAGGTCCCGTTACCCTCAGGACAATGACTCAGCCAAGGGATGGGGCCAGTGAGCAGACCTTCAGGAAGGGAAGCAAAGGAAGCCCTCCTGCCTCAAACTCCCAACATTTTGGTTCCCATCTGATTCAGCAAACATCCTCTTACGCCTTCAGTCCTGCCCTGAGTTATTGTACTCTCCCTCATCTCCTTTGCTTCCAAATTCCCCAAGCTTGACACCATCTCTAAGGTCTGGCATGGGGCAGAGGGTTAGTCCCTTCCTGCTCAAATTTCATTCTGTTGAAACTGCAGAGCAAACTTCTGTAAGGGGACTTTAGTCATGTCCAAACGTGGTAAGTTTCTCCATAATCATATGCAAGCAGGACCTCAACATTTTCCTGTCTCCAAAAGATGAAACATCAGATCAGTGTCTGATTAGCCCACCTGTAGATGAGAGAAAGCAGGTGTGTACACACTGTCATCCAATACCCCTGTGACAAGGAGATTATTTACAACAGATTACTCTGTGTTGTCCATATAGCTATTGACCCTAGCAAACAGTGCAAATATAGTACAACTACATATTCATAACTCCTCTGTTAAACCTTTAATCAACTGATAGCAAAACTAGGAAAGATAACTATTCCATGAAACCTTCATCAGACATGTAATTAAATGTACCAAGGCTGCTCAACTTAAACATTTCTGATATTACACTCCAATATTTCAACTTTTCAGTCATGCTCACACTTAGTAGTTTCTTGCGATAACCAGATTTACATTCTCAAAGTATAAGATCTATGACATTGACTTTCTAAGCTTCAGATGAGAATCCACTGCATTTACATATATATCTTGGAGAGAATATTCTAAAATAATTTGGTTTATTGAAAAATCTAACCAGGGCCGATAATATTTGCCTAAGATTTACAAAAATTGTTGGGAAAATGAAATGCAGTATCTGAGAAAATCAATGAGTGCCAATGTTACTTTCAGAAAGAGGAGAGATTTCTTTTTCTTATAAGTTATTAAAAACCTTGCACTCCAAAATTCTCATAATGTTAGCAATTGCAAGTAACAAGTCCTCTTAATGAGGTATAAAATATTTATGATTATCTTGCTCACCATACATGCGATAAATAATGTCCCAGGTCATAATTTCCATTTTTAAAGTCTCCCCACAGACATATTCCTTAGCCATCTGTTCAATGGACCCAATGTAAATGGGTGTTTGCACAATGCCCTACCTGTTGGGAAGAGGCACACAGCTATCTTTGGCTTCATGGCACTGTGCTTGCCTCCCAAAAGAGGCATTTTTCAAGGAATTAATGACTGAGAAGAACTATCACAGGAAACTGTAAAATTGTTAATAATACAGAGAATGTGAGTGGAAAATGAATATTTACTATTTCTCATCATACAAGATATGCACGCAAATCAGCGTTGTTATGAGGCACCGGACTAAAATGAGCAGCAGAAAGTATAAAACAAGAATGTTTTGAAGCTCTCTATTCAGATAGCACCAAGACCCAAAGTATAAATTGATCCAAAATGGAAGGAGAGGAATTAATGGAAAACACATCCAACGGTACTCATAAAAAGGATGATTCACATGTAGCCTCTGACCTGAGATGTCCCGAAACTACTTCCCAGAAGCAAGAAAGATATACCAAAGGCAGGTTTTTCTATATGTGTAATGTTTCTTACCCTCACAGGTTACTGTCACAAGCAGGATGCTGAGCCAGGAAAACTTTTAATCAAATCCAGTATCCTAGTTCTTATGTTGGTGTTGGTTTGGTTTGGTTTGGGTCTTTTTTCAGCATTTTATATTTCAAAATGAAATACATTGATTTAGAAATACTTGGTTAAAAGAAAACTTCACTATCACTCCACTACCTCTGAAAAAAAACCACCTCTATCCTGGGAGTTAAAGTTTTTTACTGTACAAATACAAAACTACCAATTAACAAGCAGAACCATTTTATTTAACCTATTTTTGAGCAACTTTACTAATAGAATTTCACTGATGTCCTCCCTTTGCAAACATAACACCAATGAACTATTAACTTAGTCACACAGGACCACATTAACTACATCTTCTGCACATGAATTCACATCTGAATCCAATTCAGAACTACATTACTATTTCCAGACCTTCTCTACCTCTTGTTGCTTCCTCTTAAATTTTGACTGCATCTGCCTAGTTCTTCTCTGATGCACCATCTTTGTCCTTTCTCATCATCCTCTGAACCCTTTCCACATTCAAGGATTTTTCTTTTGTTTACCCTGAATATCTTGAAATCATCCACTTCCCAAGTTCAGTCACCTCCTCCCTTATGCTCTCAGCCTACTGTTCCTCTGCTTTAAAGAAATTTGGTCACTGAACACCTCAGTCTACCGAGGATAAGAAGTGCAAAGAATATTAATTCAGCAGAAGGTATCATCATACAAATCTTGTTGTCACTTGATAAAAAAAGACCTAAAAAAAAAAAAGAGCTGAAAATACCTTATTTTTTTAGTGATACACAAATGAATCTAAAGGATACCTACTGTAATTTATGAATTTGAATTACTCAATCTACAGTCAGGAATTATTTCTGAAGAACACAATTTTTTAAATTACCTTGTAAAAATTCCTGTATATGTGCATTACTAAGTGATATTAAAATGACAACAATCTTTTTAAAACAAAGGTCATCTTTAGTTTCTTGCCCGCCACTAAATATGCATTTTGCTTCATGTATAGAGCCATAAGAAAAACTATGTGTTCCCATTAGCTGCAGATGCTGCTAGGTTAGTACTATCAAAACAAGAAATAAAGACATTAGTGTTGCTAGACAACCACTTCTCTTTTTAACCCTACTGATGACTCAGGCTGTAAGAGCAAAGAGGAAAATTTACTGCCATGCTTTAGGAACATCTTCAGTTATATTTATGGTGAGATGATTGTTCTAGTTTTTTAAATAAAGAAATAAAGGCTCATGGTCATCTTAAGTCACACACCTGATTTGGTGCTTACTGGTAGGAAAGTTACACATAAGGTTTCTGTGCTATAACAATTTTGTTACAGTATTAAATTGATGCAATTTCAATTAAAAAATAGTGGGCTTAGAAGTAAGTTTAAATATATTTTTATTAAAGCATATGTATGGCACATGTTTATTCTGTATCTACCTATATTATTTCTGATTAACTAGTTGATAGTGAACTACTGTTTCTTTCCTAGTAGCTTCTTGATAGTAGATAAGGAAGCATGATAATTCATAGATAAACCAAAATCCCGATGCCCTCCTAGGTCATCATATCTATCCCTAGCTCCCCTAACAAAAACCCTGTTAATTGAGAAACCAAGTACTCAGAAGCTGAGATATCTGAACATTTCATTATAATAATTATCTTAACCCTGTTTGGGCAAAATTGCTACTGGTACTATATATTGAATAATCATTTAAACAGTGGTAAATAGATCAAGCAAACACATGGTCATCTCAGGAAGAAAATCTTATACATGATATATTATCACAAAAGATGTAAGTGCAGATATTTTGATCTGTAGCGTGACACAATGAGAGCTCATATTTAGACCCTCAATGCTTAAAGCTTATTTAGTGTGCGTAAACAAGAGGAAAATCTTCATCCTTAAAACTTCTCTTGATGTGATTCCTCATTTTTCTATATATTCATCTAGACAGGAATCTAAAGGAAAATCAATTATATATTTATAACAGAGCTGTAAAAATCTTCAGCTCTTTATACTTTGCTGAAAATTGTCTAGAATTATCCTTTTTGCTCCAGTCTCTATCAGAACAGACATATCTGAAAAGGGTGCCCTAGGTCTTTTTAAACAACTTGTTTCCCTCCCCCTCTTCCAGATTTACATATATCAATAAGTATAGATATTGAAAAAATGCACTAATAGTCCCTCTCTCCCACATGGATGCACAATGAAAATAATTATTTAGGTAGCTCAAGTGCTAATGTAGTCCAAGCACACTTTTAAAAAATAGATTATGCAACGGGTTCAAAAATCAAGTAATGCAGCCTCACTCAACCAAGCCCATGATGAAGTGAAAAGGCAGAATGCATTTACAAAGTTTCCAATGAAGTTTCTTTCTCACTGGAGAGGATTCCTCTCTCTTAATAAAAATGTGGTTTGGAACTAACATGTTAATTTAACAACTCAACATGTTAATAGCATAGGTTTTTTTATTGAATGTGTGCATTCAAATTTTCAACATAAAAAGCAAGAAAAGCTATATGAACTATCAGAGACGGGACTTCCTCCAAACAGCTCTTAGAAAAATCAATCCACAACAGAGAGAAACTTTCCTTTTGCTCTATGGATTCTTTCTATTCTTTCAGTCAGAGACTGACTGGAAAATGGATCAGCATGGATGCAGTAAATGTCTCACCAGGTTTGACAAATTCTGTATTTCAGACATTTATTATAGCAATAGAAAACGTTTCACACCTTTGAATAAATGGGAGGGCAGAAAGTATTGCAAAAAATAGTTGAAAGTTTGTGTAAACACATGCTCTGGATCAATGTTAGACAATCTTTAGAGCCTTTACAATACGTCTTTACATTTAGATTGGATATTAGGAAAAATTTCTTTACTGAAAGGGTTGTCAGACATTGGAACAGGCTGCCCAGGGAAGTGGTTGAGTCACCATCCCTGAAGGTATTCAAAAAGCAAGTAGACAAGGCACTTCAGGACATGGTTTAGTGGGCATGGTTGACGGTTGGACTTGATGATCTTAAAGGTCTCTTCCAACCTAAAAGATTCTATGATCTTTAAGTAATAATAGGGAAATAGCATTCAAATCCCTCATTATTGTAGTATCTCTTTTGCTGGTTGGAGCAATATAATCAGAAGGAGGAACAAAACCAAATGACTGATAAGACCAATTTCACCAGATGTTCTGATAGGATGAATGTCCGAGGTGACCAGTTGAATAGCCTACCATCTAGTCATTGCTCAGATAACTTGGACAGAATCAGTCTGTTTGGCTTTTTCATCTGCATTTGGTCTCTGTGCAGCTGAAGGGCAAGGAACAATAGAGAGGGACTCAGTAGCATTAAAAAAGAAAAGAAAAGAAAAAAAGATAAAAGGATCTGAGTTGCCTCCACCCCAATATTTGACGGGATTGCAGTGCACATTCCAGAATAATGTCCAAAAGGAAAGGTGAAAGACAAAGTGTTACATGGGGCTTATGAAAAAAATTGGGCTTTGTACTTGTGCCTTGCCTTTCTTGCACATATGTTTTTTCCAGTCTCACTTCCACATTGAGATTGGATTAATTTGGTGCCGGCCAACTTGTTTGAGCAAGATTTTATCATCTTGCCTCTCATCTATCTCATGAAAACACTGAATGTTCACCTTTCCTGCTGCAGTGTGTGAAATGACCTCAACAAAGATTTTAGAAAAAGAGATAAAAATACGTTTTCATCTTGAAACTGGCCAAGCAAAATCAATTCTGCATAGAACATGTTTAATAGACACAGGCAAACTGATAGCCTGTGGGTTTAATGTATGAAATTATGCACACTCAAACGTGCATCTCAGACAGTAAAGCAACTCTGCCAGATTTTATAGTGATAGTTGCAGTGCAGATTTTAAAGTTCTGTGTTCCTCTCTTCTTCCAAAGGATCAATGAAAAAGTGTTTTCAAATTAGAATCTAAAAATCCAGAGTAGTGGAAATTTTTTCACAAGATCAGCTAGTTGGGTTTCTGATTTAGTTTTGTGAAGACCTACATACTCAGTACTAACACTAAAAGTAAAGATTCAAAAAATCCATCCAGCTGAGACATGCGTAGGGAAAAAAAAAAAAAAAAAAAAAGAGACAAGCAGAAGTTTGTGATAAAATCATTCATGTATTGAATTTCCAGGTTTTCTTTCCTTGTGGAAATAGGAGTGAAGTTTTTCTTTCTCCAAACCAGAACAGAATTCTGAGAGGCCCTTTCTACATCTAAATCCTGGCTCTGCTGAGGTCACTGGGAGCTTTGCCAACAACTTTAATAAAAGTAGGTTTTTACCTTTCATGTTTAAACTGATCTATTAGTGATAGCTAATAAGGGTCAGTTATTGAACTGCATGACTGGGAGAACTAATATTCCAGCCTGTAGAAGGCTTAATCTCCTAAACACCCAATATAATTTTCTTTAAATATAAATTGCCCTTTCAGTTTAAAGAAAGGATTTAGATGTTAATAACTGGCCTCAATATTTTTTATAATTCACAAAGTGGCTGCAGCTGCAGCAAAATCTTCAGGAAAACAAATACCCAAATAAATGGATGAATTAATGTAATTACCCCCAAGATGCATGCCACATCTGGATAACTCTTTTGGGTAAATATCTTTGTGTAGTTGGAAATTTGCAACAAAAAGAACAGCAGCAATATTTACTGCAAATAGCAATCCCTAGCAATATATAAGAATAAATATTTTCAAGAACATTAGGTCAAGAATGTTCTATATATTTTTTTATCATGTGGGAAAATTTCAATTTTTTTTTTTAATTTTGGTCGATTTTAAAAAATAAATAATTGCCAACCACATTAAGATATTTTATGCTGTTTTGCTGATGAAGTGGAAGGTATACATGGTTGCAAAACAAAAAAGCAGCTGACCATTAAGATCTTTCAGTAAAGGCGTAAAAGCTCTTCCATACATTAGACAGATTTTGGAACAAAATCAAACTGATAAATCAGCAAACAAAATGTGTCTTTATTTGCTGACATTATTAAAAATGAATTGAGCAGGCAGGTATTTGACAAGAAGCAAACAACAAGAGAGCAACAATGTGATAGGGATTCTTGAGACTTCTGGTTCAAACAGGGGAAAAATACTGAAGCAGAAAGGACAAAACCCTCCCAGCCAAATTTGCTAATCAGTTGAGAAATACATAGGAAACAAGTGACTCCTTCTAATCAAACATCATTTGCAGAAGAAATGAAATCACATTTAACTGAGAAGTGGCACAAAACCAGGTGAACAAGATAAATCTGAGGTAACTGCAAAAATAACTGCAAAGTCAGGGAAGAGATTTTCTTGGATGTTTGAAACATGGAAGAGTTGGGTCAACAAATAAACATGTCAAGGTGGGGAAAATGAAGACTAAGACTAGTGAACTTTTTATCAATGAGTTTTAAAGTTTCATGTATTTGAAATTTGTTTGGGTCCTATTTTCAAAAATAGAGAGCACTATTTATTGCACTGGAAAATATGCCTGTATTTGTAGCTGCTTTTCTTTAGAAGTCTCAGATACTGATACTGTAGCTTTAATACCATGTTTTAATTATAAAACAAAATTTAATTTAAATAAACAAAATAAAACTTATGTTGTACCATGGAGAAATATCAGCCTGTTGGGAAATTAAAAAAAAAAAACACCCAACACCCCAACCCAGTTTGTTTGGAATTTTTGAAAAAAAAAAAATTTGGGGGGGAAAAAAAAATTCAAACAACCTTTGGAAAGGACATTTTTGGCTCATGTCTTTGAGAGAAAGAAATGAATCCTTAAGTCATGAGAAACTTCAGAACTTCTCCTGGTTTATACTTCCTGACTTCAGAATCTCTCCTGATATACACTTTCTGATCAGAAACTCTGAAAGAATTTTTAATGCAGATGGACTGATTCTGGAATTCAGTGAAACAAAAGTATCAGTTAAAGAAAAGCAACAAAGAGGAAAAGCAATAAATTCTTCAAAAGCCTACACTGAAAGAAATTACCTATGCAAGATGTTTAATTAACTTCTTTTATTAAGTAAATTTCCTTAATAAAGTAAACTGGTCACAGCTACTGTGTGTCTTATTCCCACAGGCATGTTCATGGCACAGAGCTAGCACAAAACAGAAAAGTAGGTTGCTACATCTGCTGCAGTGGTGACTGGTGCTATAGCCCCTTCTGTCTGTCCCTGGAGAGCAACAGTGCCAAAATTCATTAAGACTGCTACAAGCCAGCCTTACGAATTGGGATGTTTTCAGTAGCTTTGTGTATAGATATTCTTGGTAGCAGTATTAAAAGCAGTGCTAATAAAGGCTTCTTAGTAGTCATATGCTTTGTCTATGGCTAATAAAAGTTGGTTTGGTTCAAACCATTTCCTGGCTGTAGCTCTTTATATACACCAATTCTCCTGAGTATCTGTTCTCCATTCCCTGCAACTAAAAGACGTGCTGAGAACTGATCTTATCCCCTTGAAAAGCAATACATTTTCAGCTGTAGACCGGTCAATTTCTCAATTTTGTGTGAAATTAAAAATATTACAAATCTAACATTAATTACCACCATTAAGAACAAGCTATACTCATTCATGTACCTGGTATTTTGAACACAGCTGCAGTTATGGGACAAACTCAGGTTGTGGGACAGATGTAGAGAGCAGATGGTAAATTCTGCAAGATGTACCTTCTTGCAAGGCAGGAACAGAATTCAATCCAGAGTAAAGTCAGGCATCTAGAAAAAGCTCCAGGCTGGCCAGCCAGAAGGACTCCTCAAGTAGCCCCCAGTACTGGATGGAAGGTCCAAAAAGACTCAGTTTTAGGTATTGTTTCCTCCTGACTGTCATAGTAAGAGGAAATGGGAATTATACGCCTCCACTGCAAGCCTTGGATGTAAGAACAGCTCCTCATAACAAGAACGTTATGGTCCTTTTTCCACTACTTGAACTGTGGCTGAAGTAAACTATTTTGGAAAGAAAATATAAAGCTGTGGCAGAAATAGCAGATGATTCAGAGTTTGGGTTAAACTTCTGAGTTACCTAGGCTTATATAAATTATCAGAATTTACTTTTGGCCTTACACACAATGCCCAGATTATTTTTGTGATCTTTATTTGCATGATCATCTCAATGTATGCAGGACAAGAACAGGATAGAATTAGAACTGGCAGATGCCACACCTGAGAAAAGTTAATTCTTTTTGTTTGCTGTGCTTTATCTACACCAGATATATCAATACTAATAAAAAGATGCATTTTCAAAATTATATCAAGAACATCATACACATAGATGTTCAGATTTCAACTTCTGCTGATATCAAAGTTAACATGTGATCAGAGAAAACTCTCCAAGTTTCTCCTTTTAGTGAAATTACCCAGATTATTTCTTTTTAAATTTTAAAATCTTGCCATACTTACTAAAATATGGATTGCAGCTTTTGCAGTGAAAAAATAGATGCAGACCAACTCAGGAGAAAGTACTTCTATCTAGCACCCGAATATGCATGACAGGAATACAGTTGCACTTAAATCTCACCCACCATTCAATTAGAAAGATAAGTGAAAGAAACAGCCATGGTTTGTCTAACAGATGTAGAGGTCTGGTCTTCATGAATTTGGAAAGACTAACACTACCATTTCTACTAGCTCAAATTTGTGAAAATTAAAAAAGACATCCAAATGTCATAATTGGGCAAGGCTGAGAAACAACACGCTCAGAATTGTCATTATTAATCAAACTGTCACTCTCTTTACACCTCTCTCCATTTCTGTCATTATATATGATTACATATCTGATACTACAAACCATTTCTGACTAGTATATGTAACAGTCCAGCATGAAATCTTTCCGCAAGATTCCCTAAATCACAGTAAAAATAGCTGCACTGCATTTGGGTTAGACAGTTAATTGCATAATGTATTATTCATTTTGGCTGTTATTCATAATAAAGCCATTGATTATTATAGCATATTGAAGAGGAAAAAATATTAGAAAGAAAAAAACTTTCTTCCACATTCCCCCATTATAAAACTCTTTTTCTGCTTTGCCAAATTCTAACCAGGTTGGCTGTGATTTTCTATGCTAGGCACGTTTCTGATACAAACTTAGATCTGTGTGTGTTCGTGCACATTTACATGCAAAAAAAAAAAAGGAAAATATATTTTTCCCCTATAAAAGGTAATATTATAATTCTGACACAAACGTACTCTAACAGACCGACGATTTACACTAGTGACGTATTTTTGGTTTGGTAGGGAATATGCTGCTTTGGTTAATAACTCCATAAAAATTAACCCTCTATAAACTTTACAGTTTTCCAGTTAACACAGCTCGGTTCAGTTTTGCAAGTGAAATTCCCTGAAGATTGTCAGCACTAGTCTGGCAAAGCAGAGAACAGTCTTCCTACGTTTCCATAACTTTTTACCTTTGATGTTCACCGGTCCATTTTCTATGTTTTCTATAGGTTTCTGTGTGGTACTAATAAAGCCTAATCATGACAGCAGTAAATAAGCTGAGAAATGAAAGGAAAGCCAATGATGACTCCTACAAGTCAAACTTGAATGGTGAGTTATTACATGGAATTGAGGATGTGGCAGAATGTGGTGGGACCTTAGGCCAGTGACATTTACAAAAATATGATACACACTGCAAAAGCCTGACTTCATTAGGGGTTGATAAATAAAAGCACTTCATTTGCCACCACTAATTTCAAAGCTTCTGAGGACTATAAATTGAAGCTACACTACATACATACACACACTACTACAAGAATATTCTTCTTTACATAACAAAGCTCTCATGGTACAGAAGAAGGTAGGTTTTTTCCATTTGCTAGTTTCAGATAGGATTTACTACCATATAAATTAAAACTAGAAGAAAGTGAATTATTGTAAGTAGATAATTTATTGATCCATTTAGATTGTTGCTAAAAGACATTTTAGGAGCACCTGCGAAGAAGTTCTCTCCTAACATACAAGTTTATTCAAGCTTAGAAACAAACTGGTGAATTTACAATGAATAAAGTTATGAAACTGTTTTGACATAAATATTAATACAGAAAAATAAATTAATGTAAAATAACATAAATATAATCTAATTCATGCAAACAGTAGAAAAAAAATATTGCTTTTTATTCTACTTTAATGTTCCAGCTGAGGAAGAAGGCAGACAACCACTGCCTCAATATTTATAAAGAATTATTTTTTGTACGCAAGAAGAATACCTACACCAAACGTCCCTTCAGCTACTGTGAAACTTTTCTCAACTAAGTGATAACTTGTTTTAATAACAGGAACTTCTTGGAAGTTTGCTGGTAGTCAACTTTGCTTAAAAATAAATAAAAACAAACAAACAAAAAAACCAAAACCAAAAACCAGACAAACCTACTAGCATTTTTCGCTACTGTCTCTCTAACTCTCTAGCTTTAAAAATCAATAAATGAACCTTTTTCCACACCCATATCCTTCCTATGTCAAGGAAGAGGGGCTGTCCTTGATAAGTAGCCTAAACTGCTATTGGTGTTCCTAACATTTATTAAATGGATTCTTTATTTGTTAAAACAGGCATCTACTCTTTATTTGAGAGTTACCTTTAATTAATACTTTTAAAATTTTATGCAACATTATTTCACATCATCCAGACAAAACCAAAATGTATTTCGGCAATTAAACTGTGATGCTGCATACCTACACTCTAAAATTACTACTGAATTCCAGCAGGATCTCATAGATGTACGATATAAAATGTAGCATTAAAGAGATCAGGGGTTAATATGCAACTGTAGGCCCTTTAGGCACACTGAGACTTATGCCTAGCCATGTTGTGCAAGGCAATAAAGGCTGAAGTAACATTGGTGAGAACACAGTGCTCACTACTGAAAGGGACTAAGGCGCACTGAAATACCAGGTGTGAGAACAGGGAACAAGGCAACAAAAGCAGAGGACTGAGAATAAGTTCTGAAGAACCAAACAGATACAGAGTTAACAAATATGTGCTGCACGCAAGAAGATTAAGTGAGTATAACAGATCTGTACATTAAGAATGAAGCACTTTTGCTGGTAAAACAAAGTCAAAGGTATGGGTAAAACAGAGTCAATTTATATAATATCCCTTCAGAGAATTATTATAAAGAGGTAGTTCTGGAGGAAAATTGAGACAGTAATACATATCATCAGGACTGAATACAAGCACATAAAAATCTTTGTATTGTTACTTGAGAGACAAAAAAACCAGGATTTGTGTTACTCTGGAAGACTAATTTTCCAGGGCGGGAGTGTGGGAGGGTAGTAGTTAACAGTGATAATCCGGATATTTATCAATGTTGTAGCCAACAATTTCTTTGCTTTTTGTTAGACTGGCTTTTGTGAAGAGCAGTCTTAGGCTGGAAAATATTACTGGGTGAGGCAATAGCAAGTTGCTTCAGACAAAAAGGAAGAATGGTACACTTTGGATGTCAAAAAAAGTAGGGATGAACAAAATATATTTAAAAAAATTACTCTAGTAGAGGTAAGAATTGTTGAAAGTCAAGCCAGTTAAAATTTGGAAATTATATTGAAACAAATAGCAGTGGTCACGCATTTGGAAGGTGACCAGGAAAAGTTAAATAAAACCTTTGCCTTTTTTCATACAAGACTGATGAAACAGAAACTGAAGCATTTGTGTACTGAAATGGAAATATCCACATTGATGTGGAAGCAAAATTCAGAAAAGAAGCATCAGGGTAACTGGGGACTGGATGGTCTCCAGCTCAGATTGCAAAGGAAATAATATGTGACATTGTAAATGCATAAGGCAGGTTTTCTAATAATGTTAACTGATCTGGTCTGGTATTGCATGGCTAGAGAAAAGAAAACATAGTAAACTATTTAATAAAGAACATGTTAAGAAACTGCAAACTACATAGTCTGGCTTCAGTAATATGTAATCTTCAAGGGAAAACAGATAGCTTTAGGGGTAAATTAGATATAATTTAAGAGGTTAAACCATTCCAAACTAATACTTTCCCCTAAAAACAAAAACCTTCTATCACTGTGACTTCAATAAATCTATTCAGTAAGGCTGAAAAATATCACATGTTTAATGAATACATGAAATATTCTATGATATCCCATACACCAAGCAGATCCTTTTCACAGTCCTGTGCTTCCTGTGCCCAAACCAGGAGGTTTTAAGCAGATAAATATAGAATCATTTGGCACTAAAAATTTTCCCTTAAATTTTCCTTGTATTAAAAATATTGACCCTGGAGCATGATGTCATGGTGACTAGGCTATTATGTCACTATGTTGCATAATAGATTGGGTATCCAACAGGAAGGCAGGAATTCTTTAAAATACTGAGCCTGCTGGAAGAAAGAGAGAGTCTGCAGAGAAGAAATGAATGGCAGACAAGAAAAAGGAGTTGAAGCTTCCTAAGGTTTTAAAAACAAGTCACAGATAGCTTCTCTATCATTAAAGAGGAAAGGTTTACTTAGAAATAATAGCTGGCTCTAAACCACTCCTAGTGTTGTAAAAATAGAATACCCCCTTCCACTGGTTGCCCAATTTCTGGATTTTTTTAAAAACCAGACCCAATTGTTCTTCATTGCTGTGACCTCAGAGGCTAGACTTCAGCCAAATCAGGCATCCCTGTGTGATTACTCTGAGCTCTCCACAAGTCTCAGGCAATTAAAAGCGTCAATACTGACACACATTAATGACAAAAATTTAATGCAAGGGCTAATTGAGACCATCTCCCTCGCAGGCCATTTCACAACATTAATAGCAGAGAAAACAGCCATTAATATCTAATTAAATTTCCAGGATGCATGGGCTATCAAAACCAGGTAGCTGGAACCCTTCTTCACACTTTTTAACCTCTCATTACCTCTTGAGCCCAAAATAGCTACTGTGCCAGGCGAGACTCTGTTATTACCTTCCCCTACAAAAGTGAACTGGCATGGCACCAAGTACCAATTCTGCCAGCAACAAAAGCCAGCTCAGTGAAGCAAGCTGCATTTTCTAAGCTTTACCCATTGGAGAGATAAGCAAATGACAGATTATTAACTAGTTTTTCTGGGGTACACATATGTAAATATTTTGGTAACAGCAGATACCAATTACTCAGAATTTCAAGGCTCTCAACAATTTATTCTAAAATATAACTATATTCCTCTCATTGAAACAAACCCATTTCATTAGCAAAACAAAAAAAAAATTGCAATTTTAATTCCTTCTGAATCTTTTCCCACACTGCATCAAGTGAAAAAGATTCAAAGTGAAAAATGCTAGTCTGGGCTTGAGAGAGATGCTTTCACAATGTTTTAGGGAAAGCGCTAAGATTTTTAGAGAAATATCTTTGTGTGCAGGATTGTACCACTGTTAGATAAAAAGGAACCGAGATGTACATTTTCCAATTTTGGGCACACAAATTGAGCTACCCCAAGTTTCTGGAACTGTTAGCACTACCCAAATATCAGTCTGAGTATACCTTAGTATGAGTGCATTTGCCACAGGGCACTTTTAATGCTTTTGAATAAACAGTAGACAATCGCTCAAGCCAGCCTCTAATAGTAATAAAGCTGAAGTGTGCTGTTGAGAAAAGGCATCCAATTTATCTGTGAACCCACATAAATAGCACTTACTCAACTATCTGTTCCCTTGACAGCTACAAACTTCTTGGGGTCTTTTTAAACTTCAAATTTATTTGGGTTCTATGGTGATCTAAAATGAAGATATTTTAGTAATCTGGAATAAGACTTGATAAGGCACACTCCCCAACTCCTCTGAGTCAGAGACAGTCTCTTTGTCATTCAATGTAAGGCATAAATTTGAAGTTGGTTTCCAAGAAGGGTCTTACCCACAAATACTGGATGGATCTGAATCTATCTATCATTCATCTGGGGTGAATTTTCATTCATCTGGATGAACTATTCCAGAAGTAATACCAAAACAGACACATTGCCAGTGGGAAAGGAGGAGGAAAGAAGTGGAAAAAAGTCCTGCTAGCCTAGCATTTGAATGGACTGTTAATTTTCCTGTGTAAAAAATATTTTGTTAAAGAATTTTCAGCCTTTAAGTTTTGCATCTTTCTCATTTACAGGTAAATGTTGAGAGTTTTGGTTCTATAATCATATATGAATTAGACTGCAAAAGTCTTATCAAAGCAACAATGACCAAAATACTTTGTCACAATTTAAAAAGGGAAAAAAAAAAATAGGGCACAAGTCCTTAAAAACTGAACCAAGAGGATTTTTTTCAGGAATTTTTCAGACACCAAAATATTGTTTTGCAATGGAAACTGCAACTGAACTAAGCTACAGTATTACAAACATGCTACAAAATCTGTTTTCAAGGGCTCAGCATCCATATAAAATCATGTACTGCATATTACATATCAAGGCTATTGCTTTAGAAACCTGAGATCATCTTGACGCTCAGCGATATTGATTCACTGATACTGTGCTACAGAATTAAGTTGACTTGAATACTCTCTGCAGGAAGACCATCCATCTGTTTTCTAAAGTATCCTCTCATGCGACAATATGGTGAGAGGTAAATGTTTTCAGAGATGGGTTGCCTACCTCATGAAGATGAGACGTGGGCAGACACAACAATTGCTTGAAAAGTTACTGCAGAAAAAGAAAGGGATTCGTCAGCTTCCCTTCTTCATGATTAGGACAAAAAGCGATGGTCAATGTATTTCGATGAAGCATTGCATTAGACATCAGGGGAAAAAAAAAACCCAAACTTTCTAACAACAAAATAATGACTTACTGGAATAGGTTGCCAGGGGCAACTGAGAAATCCATACCATTGGAGTATTCAGAGACAGTGCAGGCAAAACCAAAAATTAGATAGGTTTAGCTGCATTGTGGTATAGGAATGAAATCAATCCAATGCAGTGCCTTTTTTCTAAATTGTGATTTTTAAAAATTTCCATCATTTCACACAATGGAGATTATTTTTTTTTAATCTTACCAGTTTCATGAGAAATAAAAAATTCAGCTTTTCAGGCAGCTTCAGCAATCATGAAACTTTCTCACCAGTTAATATTACAGCTTATCTATCTATAGACAAAACATCCTTTCTCTTTTTTACATGGGCCTCTTGTGTTCTCCCTCAATGCCATTCTCCATATTTAAAAAGTAAGCAGAAACACAGATATCTATGCACGGCCAATGGCAGCTGTGGACAGCCATCTTTTCAGCTGAAGCACTCATTCATACCATTTATGTAATTGGTTTTAAAATCATAGTTTTTCATATGAACAATTTTATGGACGTAATAGCTGCCATTCAAAAAATACTGATGTTACAGTAAGTTCAGATTCTTGAGTATTAATATGTTTCTAACATCAAATGTAATACCTCACGCTGCAAACTGAGTATTGACAAAAAAAACCCCAAACAAAAACAACAAAAACAAGAAAAACAACCAAACTTTTGTAATGCTTTTGCAATCTGGAATTGTACTTTGTAAATCAATGATTTCTGTATCTAGCAGATCATCACTGGAGTAGGTTTGCCCTTAACAGTCACAGGTAAAGTTTCTCTCAAGTCTATATCACTTTGTAGAACTCAAACCCCGTTACTTCAACCTCAAAATAATCCTTGTGAGAGGAGTTACAGCAGGATCAATGCTTGAAATTTATTACTGGAGTTTAAAATAACAATTTTTTCAGCACCCAGATTGAAGTGCAAAATTTTGACTAAGCGTAACTTCAGCTGGAGTCTTAACTGCAACTAAACACCAAAGCATATGCCTTTGGAAGAAAAAGGTGAAATAAAATAAAAAAAACCAACTTTGTTCTCTCTTGGTTTGCAACTAAAGACAAAGAGGTGTAAAGGGATCAAATTGAGAAGCAATAACAACCTGGATGAGGAAGAGTAAGAAATAAGTACATAGCTTATATTGAAAACCACTGGTTTCCAGAGATTTCGGTAATTTCTTGGAAGGTGCCCAGCTACTTGAAAGATAAATTTAACAGTCCAAAATGTGATTCTACAATCAAGTGATTTTGTTGCATTCAACAATAAGTCAAGGAAAAGGACCAGCTCTGACCTCATTCCATTTGTATATTCAGTGACTGTTTTGCACATGGGAAAAGTAAGAAAATCACAACAGCCATATTCAGAGTAAAAGTATGTTCTTTTTTCTGGATGCCCTCTTGTGTTTGCCTGAACTGGTTTTGAATACCGCAATGATACAGATGTCACAGCTTCCCCAGACAGCCTGGGTTTTATGGCAGCTACAAACATGCTTGCACTACGTATTTTTGTACACAACCCTGCCAACTTCTGACTTAAAATTTAATTTAATTCTTGACTTAGTCATTATCTCTGGAGCAAAGATTTCCAATTATTTTGGCAGTTGGTATCCTAAGGACTATTCTGGCATACCCAAGTCCTCACTATCAGCTCCCAAGAAGGATGTCAACCAACCTCTCCAGAAAATAGCATTCCTGTCATCAGCTAGTGCTTTTACAAAAAATCATGGGTACCACAAAAAAAAAAAAAAAAAAAAAAAAAAAAGACATCTGACAAAGAGTCATACGCAAGCAGGTCTTCTAATATCACGCTGTAATTAGAATTAGAATTTACTCCATATTGCTATTCTGATACAAACGTTCATTGCCAAAACAATAGCAGCAATCGTCCCAGCCAAACTGGGGACAAACTGGGTCTATTCTTCCTTAACCTCTCACATTGGGTCAAATGTCAATGGAAAACGGAATTTGCAAAGAATTAATACAGTACCCCATCAGGAAATTAAAGGGCAAGGCTATAAAAAGAAAGAAAGATTTCAAGCAAGTCCTTTCTACTTTTAAAACATTTTTCATGTTCATTTTAATATTAATATTCATGCCTTGTTGATAGGAATTTGAGTTGGCAATATAGTGACATTTCTATCAATGGGAATGGTAGAATGAACTGTACTACAGAACAATCTACCAGGTCTGTGGTTCTCTGAACACGCATGAATGTCAATTACAGTCACTTTAATTGCTCCAAAAAAAGACAAAAATTGATTATATCCACCTGCTTCATTTCTTCTCCATCAGTAAATGTCTGGGTAGGCAGCCAACTTCTGACTACAGAAACATCAGTTGTGTGAGCAGAAACATATATGTATGTGTTATTGTATTTCCAGGTGATACTGGCAACAATAACAAATGAGTTCAATTAACTAAAGGTTTCTTCAAAACATGCAGCTCAGGTTCACATCTGCAGACAGAGTTCACATGGTTACTGAGCATCCCCTATGCAATACTAAGTAGACAGAAGGGGAGCAACCCGCATGGAAGAAACTGGACCAGTTTTAATAAAGGAATTACTAAAGTTTAGGAGAATACTCTTTAAAAATACTTATTTACCTCAGCAGATAATTAATCCAAGTTTATTTTCATATCCAAGGATGAGTATTCTTCTATTACCCTGTTGCTCCTCAGCCCGTTTGTGATTAGGTGTCAGCACCCCAGACACCCAGCACACCTTCAGGCCTGGTTCCAGACACCTCTGGACAACTCTATGCACTCCCACCCTACCACGGAGGACACCCAGCTTCAGTCACTGCTGTCTGTCACTTCAGAAAAACGTGTTTAATTATTTTGTGATACCCTCTGTCATTGATACCTGTCCCTACGCTGCCTCTCCCCACTGAGTCTTCCCAACAGTACAGGATCTTAAGGGAAAACTCCAGCACCATACACGGTGTCTGAAGCATAGTCCTTGTTACAGCAGACGTACTCCATGGCACAAGGCCCTTTTCTTCTCCCATCCAATCATTTTTCAGTTGAGGTCTATTACACAGCTAATCAATTTGCATACAATTCTGGCTGAATTCTAAAAGACCTGGATGAACCCTGGATAGACATCTTACACACTGTCGTGGTTTAACCCCAGCCAGCAACTAAGCACCACGCAGCCGCTCACTTGCTCCCCCCCGCCCCAGTGGGATGGGGAAGAAAATCAGGAAAAGAAGTAAAACTCGTAGGTTGAGATAAGAACGGTTTAATAGAACAGAAAAGAAGAAACTAATAATGATAATGCTAATACAATGACAGCAGTAATAATAAAAGGATTGGAATATACAAATGATGCGCAGGGCAATTGCTCACCACCCACCGATTGACATCCAGCTAGTCCCCGAGCGGTGATTCCCCACCCCCAGTCCCCCCAGTTTATATACTGGGCATGACATCATATGGTATGGAATACCCCGTTGGCCACTTTGGGTCAGGTGCCCTGGCTGTGTCCTGTGCCAACTTCTTGTGCCCCTCCAGCTTTCTCACTGGCTGGGCATGAGAAGCTGAAAAATCCTTGACTGTAGTCTAAACACTACTTAGCAGCAACTGAAAACATCAGTGTGTTATCAACATTCTTCTCATACTGAACTCAAAACATAGCACCGTACCAGCTACTAGGAAGACAATTAACTCTATCCCAGCTGAAACCAGGACACACACATTTGATTAGCCCTGATGATGCACTTCTCCATGGTCACTACCCAATAGTAACAAAGACCCATTTCTCCTTATGAATTTATGTCCACATGATGTTCAGATTAAACACTTTTGTGGATATTCTTCATGCTGTTCACTCACAGGCTGAAGGAGAAAGCTCCTTATACTCTACAGCTGCACATGACTCACAGGTATATACTGCTCATGCCACCATGCAGTGTTAGATGTGGAAATTTATGGGTAAAAAAAAAAAAAAAAAGAAAAAAGAGTTGCTGTGGTGGTTCAAATGTACAGGGGAAAAAAACCCAAAGTATGATTTTGCCTGCAATCAGCCTAAGGAAACATTTCCTAAGCTCTTGGATATGGGCCGCTTCGTTATGAATTATGAGGCTAGTAAATCCCTAGTACCTTCAGCAAACTCAGAATTATATATATAATTAAATCACACATCAAAAAAAAAAGATCTGAAGAGCTCATATCTCATTCTCACAGGACCATCCCTATCCAATAACACCAGAATAAAAGAAAACATCATACTGTACTCTGCAGAGGGAAACACAGGCAGAACACCTAATGGATATTTAACTGGCACAATCATTTGGAGTAGATGTGAAACTATCATACATTCAGTTTTCTACTCAAGAAGGCATATGTATTTTAGCTCTTCCACCTTTAAGCTGTTATTTCTTATTTCTTCCCCTAGTTTTCTTTGGGAATTATGTGCCAATTAATCAGGATTAAGATCATCCACTCACATTCACACTTGCAGGAATAGAAAATATGAAACACCACCCCTTTTAGATGCAGATGACTGACAAATATTCAGAGCACCTGAACATAGCTTGACACAGAGGTAGTAGCATGTTCGATTTTCTTAAGATGCTGCCACTAATATTTTAATAAAGGGCCTTCAAAAGCCCACGAAAGCTTTCCAGACCTACCCTTTGATAGAGGCTAAGAACTAGTTAGCAAACAGTGGAAACCTAAACACTTCTTCCTCTTTCCTAGTGACACTAAAGTATTTACAGCAATCACTAACTTCTGTGAAGCTGTACCATACTAGTTTCCTAAAAAAATATTTGTATAAACAAGCATATGCATACAAGGGGTGTAAGTGTAATGAAATTATTAAACTGTACTTTGGAGTCTTAGGGTGGTTAGAAACTAGCAGTGTTTCCCCTGAGAATTTTCTGCCATTTAGTGCAGTATTACCCACTCCAACAGCTTGCTTTTTTCTCTTGAGAATTATTTTGGGAATCCCTAGGAAAGGTCCTGTCTCTAGCACCGATTTCTGATCTGTAGAGACACATCCAAGGATGATAAACCAGAGGCTCAGAAATTATTCCAACCTTCCTTTCTGTTAGGAATAACCAAGAAATGTCTCCCTCCCCAACAATCTTGTGTACGATTTTGTGCTTCCCAACACCTTTTTCTGGGTTTTTTTTTGTTGCCTCTGATGCCAGAATTACTGCCCTTGCCCTTGGTTTCCTACTCTCAGATAAACAGCCTATAAAATTGCTGCAAGAAACCAAGTGCTGCTTTTCACACAGCCACAAGACAGACTTCCTTTACTGAACATATTCTGTGTGCAGCATCCATGCCAGCCTCCAAAAGAGAGAGACGATAATGTAATCGCCGAAATGCTAAGAAGATCCTCTGAGCAGAGGCTGAAAAGAGGGCAGGAGTGGGGAGGCTCTAAAACTGGAGAGTGCACCCCATATTAAAAAGTAACTTTTCGGCAGCGCGTCGCGAGGCTGAGCACCAGGCAGAGAAGGGGAGCACGCAGCCACATGGTATATTCCTGCCTCTGCCTCTCTCTCATCTCTCTTTTGGTCCTTCTCTCCGGCTTTCTCTCCCACCTCCTCTCCCCGGCGCTGCCTTCCCCTCTCCCCCTGCCGCAGGCTGCAGAATGGGACACGCTTGTTCCCCAGCCAGCCGGCAGCTGTCACACAGCGGAGGCAGCCAGCAGCCGGTGCAAAGAGTGAGCCTACTCTGTCATTTAGGATGACTCACTGGAATCTGGCATTAATTTCTCTTTCTCTGGTAGTGGACGGAGAACAACCAAAAAGCTACACTGGACTAGACCAAGGTAAGTGATTTAAAAGTCTTTTTTACCCTAAAGCCGGCCGATGCTGTGAGGGTGCCAAGCTGTGTACAAAAGCTGGCGCTGGAACTAATTCGGTGGGTGTCTGAACACCTGGCATTACATGCCACCAGTGTGCTTTCTGGTGTTAACCCTGTGCGTACCACCCAGCTACCCCCAGGGGGAGAGACGGCAGGTCAAAATATAGCCTAGCGACTGCATTTTCTCCCCTTAATGCAACTTTTACAGCAGCTCTACCACCTGCTCCTGTGAATGCAAGAAGCTTCTCAATATTGCTAATTGATCAGGCTTTTGTGTTCTGCCACTGGGCACATAGCATATCAGGCATCTGTCATGGACTCCGTGCGGATTCCTTCCCACGGCAGTTGTTTCATCACTTTAATGAGTTGAAATTCCACAGTCCACAGAAACGCTTCCCTGTCGTTTCCCCTCCCTCTGAGGGATACTCATAGGATCATATAGATATGATCTATTTTCAGGCTTTTCAAAAGTAGTGCTCGCTGAAACCACCAGAACAAGTCTGCTGAAGCACAGCCAGTGCTGCACTACATATTCTGTCTGCATTCCCCACTCTGGTTTTTCCTGCTGTGAATCAAAAATTCAGTGTTGCAGGAGGGTTTTTGCAAGGACAGTACATGTCTCTGGCACAGCAATTGAAAGTAAAGGGAGAAGCTTCTCCCAATTCTAAAATCCTGGCAAAAAGCCCTTCTTCCATTTTCTGAGGAGGTACAGTATTTCAAGCAGAGTTATCTAAGCAGGTTTCTGCTGGGGCTGATTGACAGTTTTTAGTTGTGAATTTAATGAAAAGATTTCACTGAATATCTACAGCTTCATTTCTGTCAATCCACTGCTTTTTACCAAATGGCTTACTTCAGAAGGTGACACCTTGAAATTAACCCAGCATCATGCTTTTCTAAATCTATAAACAGAATATCAGACTAGCTAGTGCACATTGCAGAATCGCACTATCTTACCTTTGGATCTTTAATGGTCTAACTGCAGTGAAGACATTTGGTTTGGTTTACATGTTCTCTGTACTGTGGAAAGCATTGCAATTGTAACTGGATGTGCCTATGTTCCTTATACATTATATGGTATTTTTCTGCAATACCTTATACATCCTATTTGTTCAGACCTCCTGTGTACTGGCAATCAGTTTATTAAGAGTTGACTTTTAAACCTGCAAAGAACTGCCCTGACATTATTGCTACAAAAAGGAATCTCTACTCAAAGAAGATGACAGGTCCCACGTTGATCACATCTACAGAGATGACCAAACAGGTATTGGCAGTTAACACTGAACACCATTCAGCTTCCAGGTAGTCACCAAGATCCACAGTCTGTTGACCAAGCATGAATATTTTTGAAATGAACTCAAAGATGGCAGTAAGAAACACTCCCCTTAGTTACGCCCCTTCATGCAATCTTTTAAACAGATTAGGGGAAAACAGATTCTTATTTCAGAGAACTTAAAGGACTTTGGTACGCATCTTCAGGAAGAGGTAGGACAACGGCTTCACATGTCAGCATGAATTCTACCTCATTTTCCATCAGAATATGGTACATTTTTCCCCTTGATAAAAGTGGAAAGCATTTACCAGCATTATGCTTTAAGATTATTTCTAATCATTTGGACAAGTGCAGAGACTTCAATACTTTTTTTTTTTTTTCTAATTTACCTTTTTTCTTAGCATTTAGATATGATGCTCACTGCAAGGGTATAGGATTACTTCCAGGGAAAGTAACTCTAAAATGCAATTCAGACAACAAATCATTGTGATTCTGTCTTTAAGCCCTAGATAATATTCATGCTACTTATTTTTAAATTAGTAGCTATTTATTGTATGCAAGCTCTTAGTCACTTGCTACTGTAGCACATGTCAGTCTCTGGGGTCTGAAGAGCTATTTTTGAGCCTGTCTGGCTAATGTCTAGAATACAAAATTATCCTGTTCGCAAGTTGGGGTTTTGGTTTTATTTTCCTCTCTTTGGAGACATCAATAAATTATCAGTTTTCATCAGTATGGCTCTTTTCAGGTGGAATCTTTGTCCTTTTAAATGCGGATGATCTACTGTGAAAACAGTTTATTGTAACTTGGCAACAAGAGCTAAAAAAATCAAGTTACATCTATCACGCATGCAAACCTTGTATTGTGCTGCCCCATACTCAGCAAATTAAACCCTAGAGATAAATTACATTCTAGACTTGGGGACCAGTCAGTTTAATATCATTAGCTGGGCTCACCAGTTGTCCTAATTACAGAAGTCAAAGACTGCAGGAAGCAGCTGCAAAGTCAGCACATGTGCAAGGAGCTGTTTGTAAAGCAGAAACACATGCTTTAATTTGAAGCTTCTTTGTTGCAGCATGAATTATTAAGGACAAGTATGGCATTTAATATCACTGTCAAAAAAATGGTCTGGCTATGATCCAGGTGATAAGGCTTCTATGGGTTGTATGGGGTTATCGCTGGCCTTTCTGTGAAGCTTCATTTCTGGTGTAATATTTTCACTAAACTAAACAAACAGGCACTTCCAATGCTATTTAGCTATGATCTCTTGGGTCATTCATTCACTGGTGAGCTGGGAGGAGAGTAAGAGGGAAATTAGACGCACCGCTAGAGAGCAGCTAGCGCAGTACCACCTACTGTCCTACCTATCTTACTCCAAATGGAGACTCCACTATCAATGTAACTACATGTTCAAGGGGCATGAGACACATAGCTGCTACACTGGAATCAGCAGGAAATGTCCCAAAGACACAGAGATGCTCAACTCTGGAGCTCTGATTGAACCTAAAAAGATTAAACAAGCCACAAACCAGCTAACTGGAATCAGTCAGCTGCTGTGACGGGTGGCCAGGCATCCCCTCCGCTCCGAGTTTCACATCCCTCTTGGCAGTTCACCTCCACAAACTGAAGTCAGAAGTTTTGCTGTGGTTAGTTAAGTGAATTTATAACTGATTTCATTCAGAAAAGATGAAGGTTCAGCCAAGTTCTACAGCTCAAAAAATCAGCTTAAATAGAAGCCACTTCAGTTCTCACTTATCTCTGCAGATTTCATTTGAAAGTAAAACCCCATCCAAAGATGAAGAGCTCTAAAAAAATCAAGGTTTTACACATCAGGAACATACCAGCTCTTGATAACAACCTCCGGAAAGGTATTGAATTCATCCCAACTAATCAATAAACCATACTCTCCTGCACATAGGCATGCAAAGATGGGTAAAATTTCATTTTCCATTGCAACAAGCACACTTAGCCACTGTCATGGTTCACTATTAATGTCACTGTAACTCAGGCAGCTATGTCTCTATTCATTGCACACAGAGCAGAGTCAAGATTACCTCCTCCTCATTGCATAGTTCTTTGTTAAAAGGTAAACAAACAGTACCTACAGGCAACATTTTTAACAGTACTATTGATCATCATTGAAATGGTATTTTAAGTTGAACTGTACACAGGCACTTGTTTTAGAACAGGGAACAGAAAGCCAGAGGTGGACTTTTTACAAGGGCACGTACTGATAGGGCAAGGGGTAATGGCTTTAAACTGAAAGAAGGTAGATTTAGATTAGATGTAAGGCAGAAGTTCTTCACTGTGAGGGTGGTGAGACACTCAAACAGGTTGCCCAGAGAGGTTGTGGATGCCCCATCCCTGGAAGTGTTCAAGACCAGGTTAGATGGGGCTTTGAGCAACCTGGTCTAGTGGAAGGTGTTCAAGACCATGGCAGGGGGGTTGGAACTAGATGATCTTTAAGGTCCCTTCCAACCCAAACCATTCCGTGATTCATTCTATGATTCTATGACATTTCACGCACTTGCTACATTGCTTTCCAGGAACTTCTTGTAACATAGTCTCACCAATTAAGATCAAATCTAATCTTAGTCTAAGATCGAGGATGTTCATAGAGATGAAAGTAAGGCACATATGCTATGCAAAACAGGCATCCAACCCTTATGATCAGACATTACCTTTTCATGAGAGCATTTTTCTTTCCTCAGAGTAAAAAAGGCTTAGTTTCAAACATCCTGTAAATTAGGGATGAATTAATCTGTTGGAGAGGTACTATTGCTTTCTTTGCCTTCAATTTTTGTATTCCTTAACAAACTTGGCCACTTCTTGTAGCATTTTCAGTCCAATAGAATTTGAACCTTTGACCACCTACACCAGTGAAGAGTACAACCAACTGAACCATAAAGGAGTATGTAAGAAACATGTAGTGTATCTCAGGATACATGTGTGAAAGTAGTGTCAGAACCTAATATAAACACAAGGTAATATATCCATTTCAATCACAACGAGCTTTAACAGACTCTTCTTTAAAATAATGTCGGCAATTTTCAGCTTCTGTTTAATTATTCCGTTAGGACTAATTCCTTTTCCATTAAAATCTGTATTATTTCTTTATTTATTTATTCCAAACAGTGCTCTGTATTTTCTCCCAGGTAAGACACAGACGGTGCAGTTTCTGAGGCACCATTTTAGTTCTTTCTTGCTCAAGTAAAATAAAAAAAATATTGTGTTTACCACGAAGTAGCTTTTCCCATACTTTTGAGCTTTGTCATGTAATTTGGACTTGTGAAAACTGATGCCTTTCAACAAATGAAACAACAGAAAAATACTTTTTTTCCTTCTTGTTCATTTCATTAACATGTGAAATGTCTTTTCAACTCAATATCAGCTTGCTTGTTTGTTTGCCTTTGATTGTAATTCAAATTTGCAAAGTGATGAGGAAAGTAAGTATGTTAGGCATGTATTGTCTTTAGGTTTTGAGGTGATTTCATTATTGAGTTACTGGCTAGTTTAGGAATGCTGCATTACAGACAATCTCTATGAATAAATGGACAATAGTTCAAAAGGAAACACTTCTGAGAGCAAAGACTACATTCTCTAGAGCAGTTCCAGTAGATAACACATCTGAAATTGATTTTAGACATAATCTGAATTTTTGGCTAAACTCAACAAGCTCTATGCAGCTTTTCTTCCTATTTCTCCTTGTGTCTTTCCCAACCTTATCATGCTAAAGGTGTGTGTTTGAGAAAAATATTCTTATTCCTGAGGGCACCAGCAATGTTGGGTAAAATTTAGCGAAGCATGTACCATCCAAGTGATTTGTAGGTTACACAGAGGACAATACCATGATCCACAGGGTGAAGCAACCAGAGTAAAAGCCATGCAGGAGCTGGGTTTACTAGTAAAATTACTGAGATTTTTGATTTATAAGGAAGCTTGGAGTCTGTAGCCAAACCCTGCTTGAAACCATATAGCAAAGGATGAATTTGCATGCTGCAGAGATACTGTAATTTTACAGAACAAGACCAGTGCATCGAGATGTACAAGAAAACAAACAAAGAGTGTGGTGGAAACAGCAAATGAAATACATAACTCTCTACTCTCTGTTACAGACTTCTTTCCATCTTTTACAATGAAAAAGCTCAAGTTTTTTTCTAGGTCCTAAAGATTACAAGTCCTGTCATGAAATTTAAAAAGGTAAACCAATTAAAAATCATATGACGCTGTGCATATATGACACCATAACAGTTCCAGATGCTAAAGGAGCAAAAAACCACCCCCCAAACAGAAATACAACTGCAGCTTCACAAATCACATCTGATCATCTTTGAGGCAAGGTTGTAGGCAGAAATAATAAATTTAAATAGGCATCCTCATGTAAATAGAAAAGAACATGGAAGGTTTGAGCAGACTAGCCTTTCTTCCATTCCTAAAGCACCTACAAACTCTGCCTTGCTTACAACCACATCCGCACAACTTTACCATCACCGCTATATCATGTCTGGTATATTGAATATATAGTAAAGTAGAAATTTTCCCATGAAACTCTAGAACACAGTTCAGGCCATAAAACACATAAGACCCTGCCATGCCAGGACACAGTTCAGGCTTCCTACCTGGGGTCACTACTGTGGTGGTGTGCAGCAGAGCAATGCCACACCCCTCCAGAAGGCACCAAGACCCATGCATACTCCATCTACTGCCCTTGGAGGCCAGGCCAGAACAAAACTGGGAACTGACGAAAAAATTGGGCTAAAAAAGGACAACCTCTATGTTACCAGGAACTGCAGAAAGCATCTACTACATTTTAGTTGTTAACTTAATTATAGCTGGTAACTGATTTGAAAGGAAAGGAAACAATACAGAAAGCCTTGCACTTCTAAGAAAGCCAAATAATTCTATAGCTAGTTTCTTCTCCAAGGGAAATGTAAGAAAGAGTTAACAAAAACTGTTATCTGTGAAATATTGAATATCTGAAATATTAACCTGACAGTCATGTTTATCTTTTGTGAAATAGCTTTAATGATGCTATTTATACCTTTACATTTTTCTCATTGTTTTGCTCACTGTCCTCTGTTGCCACTGGTATTATTACACTTTCAGTATTAGTAATAAAACAATTACTGAGCCTCTCTGCTGTTTAATGGGTTTGAAACCTCAGGAGTTGAAAATAATTAAGTTGGATATTTGTGCTTGCAGTGAAGTTTGATATTTGATGAAAAAAAAGAAAAAAAAACAACTAACAGAAGCATTCATAAATATTAAAGCCAAATGGGACCGCTGAATAATTGAATCTGACTTCCAGCATACCACAGTAACCTTGTAATTTCATCCAATTCTACCTGTGTCAAGCCTAGTAGCTTGTATAGATAAGTCCATTGTTATAAAAATAGTTTCAGATCTTGCAAATTATAATACAGGCTGCAAGTGCAGGACCTTATGACAGCTGATCACAACAGAGTGGGATCATTCCCTTCTGCTCCCTGCACATGACTCAAACCAGCTAACCTAAAGCCCCCTACGTTGCAACTCCTTCACCCTGTCTAAGCATGGCAGTTTAATCTCAAAATGCAATTCTCACAGAAAGCTAAGAGAAATTTTAAAAAGAAAGGGAATGTGATTAGAGAACATGAGCTAGAATTCAACAGAGATGACAGGCACTTCTACCACTTGCTATTATAAAAAAAAAAGTTATTAATAATTCCAGAAGTCTCAGAAGAATTGTAACAACATCACATTATTACCTGGTTTTTTCCCCTGCCTGAATAATGTACTTTTCCTTCAGCATATTGTTCCTAGATACCATAATGGGGAAAGAGGAAAAACTGCTAGGTTTAACATTAAACAAAAGTTTATCAGTGCTGCACCTCGAAAGGTAAATGTAAATGTTAACTCTCTTTGTGCACTTTCTCACAAAGGCACTGTATAAAGTTGTCTGGAGACAAATTCATACATACCATAAAGGATTCAAAAAATGAAAGGATGGCTTTTATGCAGCAGGAGAGAACCAGACCAGGAGAGACTAATATTCCTGTGCAGCATTATGGTAGGATTTACTAACAGAGAAAACTCCTCAGTTCCCTCAGCCATTCTCTGCGCTCCCTACTGCCTCCTGAAAAATCTGCAGCATTGCTTCTGCTAATGAATAAAATGAACACAGCTGAGGAATAAAGGGAGAGATAGACCACAGTGGAAAATGAAGAAAAGAAATGAGAGGGAAGGAAAAGGGGGAAAGAAAAGTATTTGCTCCCCTCCTTTATTCTCAACATTTCCCACATTTATAATGGATTTCGGGAAGAATCAGTAAAGAAATAAGGACTAAGATACAAATGAATGCAAAAGAAAAAGAAAGCAAATGCAAATGGAATGAAATAAGTGGCAAATAGAATATACAGGTGATGTTAAAGATGTCATCTCCCCCAAACCCACATTTTTTCCCTTCATTATTTCTTTCTTCAGCAGACTACAGATCTCTACTATTTCAGTATTTTTAACGACATGTTCACACCATGTTCTTTGTATTTCAATGGTTGTCCCTAGGTCTTTTCTTTCTTTTGTGCATCACAACATCCACTGTCCCATACCTCCACCATCTACAAGGCTCTGCTCCTTCTGGATGCCCACCCTTGTGTACTGGCAGTAGGAGACTAAAAGACAGCATGGATTCCGCTGTCTTGACAATTTATGGACGCTGAACTGTCCAACAGAAGTATATCACTAGTATAAAAACTGAAAGGTATAGAACTAAGTAGGGATTTGATTTTCACCTGTTGTGACTCAGAGCCATGCTAAATCATGACAACCTCTTTTCACTGAACATCTTAGAAATGCCAGAGCCAAGCCTTCTACACCAGTTAACCTGGTGGGGATGGCAAATTCTGTGATATTAACTGAGCATTTTAATTAAGGAAAAGCAGAAGAAAAATCAATAGAAATAAAACCAAATAGGTATTATTGAATCTATTGTCAATTTATAGTTGCTAAATAACAGCATTGTTTTTATCCTCAGATCTGTAGTGTTAACTCACAGTAACTAATATCCCATTCATATACCTCTTCTTGATATTATTTTGACAGCCAGAAAATTGTTCCTCTGCCTGAACTTAGGAGACAATTTAATTTCTCAGGTGAAAATGTAAATACAAGACACAGCAGAAGCAGCCCAGTCCTCCTCTGGTAAATACGACAATTAGTGGTACATACATTCAGGCCTCATTCAGAAACCTATAATCACCCACATTTCTGTGAGTACTAAACTTCTTAGAGGGTAGGGCCTAATATTACTATAAAAAGTTATTACTAGCTGTTATGACAGCATGTGTGGGACAGGCACAGAAGAGAATAAGCCAACTTTTTCAAATTGCAGATGGTATGAGAATTGTCCCAGAGAGGAGGTGGAAGAAGTGAGGAAACAAAGTTTAAGTTCCCCCACCCTGGAATGTAGACTGATGTCCTGTAAGTGGTATCTCAGCCTTCTGCAGTCAGTCTTGTGTAATTATATTTCATGTAAATACAGTACTTTCATCACCCACCCCTCTGTTCTGATCATTGCTTAGGGTCTGACTCAAAACTGCTAGCTCTTACCTAGGCCTCTGTGAATATAAATAACCTAATGTCTCCAATAAGCCAGGCAGCAACTGACTCCAGGGTTTTAAAGGTCAACAATTTCTTTTTAAAAATCAATATATTTGTAACTAGCTAGTAAAAGTTTCCAGCCTAAAAATGTGCTTAAATGGACAATCCAATAGGGCTTTTTTCCAAACCGCATGAATTTTAACAACGCTTACACTTTTCAGTTTTCAAATTGTCAGAAGGCCATTTATAAGGGATGGGGAATTCTGAAGATTAATTCTGCTCCTTTCCAGGAAGCCATCGCTTCATCATCCCCTATTCACAGCTTCTCACAGACAATGGATACTATTCAACAGTGACAGCTCAGGTACATTAAAACAGAAAAAGTGTGTAAGCAATAGCCGAACAATGGCATTTCACTGTGTCAAAGGGAAGCAGGCATGGTGGTGTGCTTAGCTTCCCTGAAAGGAGTACTTTCTTTCTTTCAGCTCACTCGGTTCTCCAGCTGTTGCTGTAAGAATCGTCGCTGTTTTAAAAAAAGAAGGGATTGTCTGTGATCCAAGAAAAATGGTTGAAGATAACACCCCGCCCCCCATTTGTATAAATGTTTGTGGAATAAATAAGGATATGAATGAATGAAATCACTTGCCTTTCCTAGAAACCATTTGTTTAGTTAGCTATGATGTATTTAATTTATTATTTATAGGCCTAAACTTTCACATCATAAGGACAGACACTCAAGCAGGCTTGAATACTAGCATTCAAAATAAGCGTGATTTGAAATGTATTTGATTGAAAGGAATTCAGATAATTTGATTTCCCTTTGTGCTCCATCCCTTACTGTGATCACAAGCAGCAATAAACCACAATAACGGCTGCCTAAACAAAACCTTAAAGGAAAGGTTACAGCAGGGTACATCTCATGCAAGCAAGAAGAGCCTACATGAAAATAGCTCTAAGTGTTGCCTTGGTTAAGGTTTTTAGACTCCAAGGCAAGCCTCCAATATTCCCTTGTAAGAGGGGCTTGCAGAAAATAGGCTAGGGAGTAATACAAGCCCCCACAGGAACTTAGTTTCCCAAAATTAGGTCAGCACTGGTATAAAATTAGATTCTACGTTCTGCTGACCGAACCGAAAAGAGGAGTGATTTTTAATCAAGAATTCTTGAGGATAATGATATATCTTGCTGGAAGTTACCAAGTACGGGTGCACAGTGGTTAGCTCCTTCCTCTTGCTAACATCTGCTAACACTCGTTTGAAGCCCGAGTGCAAAAGAGAACTTATAAATTAACTATGAGGGCCAAATTTTTTAAAGTCAAAACTTGCAGCACTATTTAAACAAATGATTATATTTAAAGGGCATTCAGTATAAGACTTAGTTATCTACTATAATTGATTTATCAACTAAATTGCCAGATGAAATTGCTTACAAAACCAAAACCTACTTCAATTCAAATCACCCAAACATTCAAAATGTGATGTAGAAGCCTTGGAACATACCAAACAATGATCTTGAACTATAATTTTCTAAAATCAATTCTAAACATCTACTGTCTTACAATGCAGTACCTCTGAGGCTTAGAAACTAAACTCTGGGGAGAAGAAAACATTGCTTTCTAGTAATGAACGAACTGACCTTGACCAAAAGAATCATCTGAGCAAAAGGCCTAGACTAGAGCAAGGAGAAAGGAGGCTCCACAAGAAACAACACTCATTACTACCCTCTCAGTATTGCAGGACTATTTCAAAATATTTTATCAGAAACTTGTTTGAACAACACTAAGTATCATTCTGAACTGCAGTAAACTGTATACCTCTCCACCCCACTGTGCAGTCTCGCTAAGGTCACATCCCTTGTGGATCCCGTCTCCAGAGGGCTGGGCGTATGGACTGACGGCAGCCAGCATATGCAGCAATTCAGAAGGATGTTCAGAGAGGCATCTACTGCACAAACAGTCCAGGAAAGCCCTTTTGGGGATTGTAGCAATGTGTAAGGATGTTGGAAGCTGCCAAGAAACAGATTTTGACAACTCTGGGACAGAAGTTCTCTGTGTACCTGGGGAGCGTGCCAATTAGTGCAATGTAAGATTTTGTTGGTTTGCAGACATAGTTACTCCAGAAGCTCAGCATGAAATAATCCAGCCTGAACCTATAACAGACCTGGACAAAAAATTTGTCCCATTCCTTCAGCATCACAGTATGACAACAGAAAGCCCTATCCGGTATAAAAGTCTATAAATTATCTTCCTCAGGTCATCTAACATTGATACTGGTTCATGGTTAATAAATTAGAGGTTGGGAAATAAGCTCCTGGACTAGTGGCCTGGAGCAACCTGGGATGAAGATTTTTAATACTATTGTGAAGACTGTCTACCTGGAGTTGAAAATTGCAAGGAGAACTACTCTCATTCTGCAAAGCTTGTACAGCACATCAGAAGGTTTATGAACACCAGTGTGGGAAGCACTAATGAGATACCTAACAACAGTGCTTTGAAGAGATCTGGCTTTTTGCAACTAGAGAAACACATACCTTCTTTTCACATGGTCACTGATTAGGAACTTTGTTCCCAGTCAGGTCTCTACTGGGATGCAGAGGTATGGTGGAACTCATCTAGCCTGTCCTGCCATAGCTTTTGAGGTTTTGCCACACAACTTAAAATCCAAATGAATAATTACATTACTTTCCTTAGGGTTCTTCAGAGGTGGTACAATGGGCACTTGCAACACTGATGCTTATGCCTTTAAGCTATCACAACAAACTTTCTGTGCAGACTTATACCCTGCTGCGCTCCAAATAGCATCTGTGAAACCAGAAACAAGCATTTACTTATAGAAGGGACTCTAGGTGACAATGGACACCATAACCAATCCATACAACGAAGCAGCACTCCCAGGAATAGCATCATATGTATGTGCATTTATTGCACATGTGGCAGTCTTAATGAGTAATGAATTGCTAATATGCATGCTGTTTTGTGACAAACTGCTGTGAAGCATATTGTTCTCATATGTGTTGGGGACCTAAAGTGCCTGTTGTGCTTATTTTCTAAAACTTCTTGGATAAAGCGCTTGCCAATCTGCATGTGGTATTTTGTGGCTGATTAATTTTATAGATTGTACTAGGTAAGAACTCTCTGACTTGCTGAATCCAATATCAATTTTAATCAAACTCTAGTTGCTTCCTAATTTGGAGACACAGGGTGCCACTTTATTGGTTTCTGTAGACTGCTTGCTCTCCCTACATATAAATAGTTCAGAGAAACCTTTTGGCATAGCTGTTTCTTTCCAGAAGAGTGGACCTACACAAGTTTTTAATCGCAAACCTCAGGGTTTCATACAAGAAGTAATTTAAGAACAGTGCAGCTAATTGATATATACTCATGTTTTTGTAACTTTCTAACATGATAGCAACTGGAAGAACAAAGTTCAAATTGAAAACAACTTGTAAACTGAAACATAACACAAAATCCAAGCACGACAAAAATCAGAATGTTACTTGTCATATAAGACTGCTGACCAGGTCCTGGAGAGTCACAAACAATCCTATCCCACAAGCAGTCAGCAAATGTTGCAAGAGATGTGCGAATCTGTGTCTAAACCTACAAGGAACTGTGGAACTGAATAAGGATTTGTAGGCAGTTCTGTTTCAGTATCATGCTCAACAAATAATACTCTGTGGGTTCCTGGGTCTGCTCCCTTTCTGTAATCTCCACTCTTCTATAATCTCATTGTGTAAGTCAACAAAAGCAGCTTCTGTGCCCCTGTTCACAACATGCGAACAGTAGCTACATGAATCCGGTGAATCTCTGAAAGTCATTCTCAACAGGATAATTTCCTTTTCCCATCTGAGGTAGCATCTCTATGCCCAGGCTCATTTGAAGGTGTCTGGCCTTCAAATCTTGCAATAACTGGGAAAAAAGTTCTTTTAATTCTGTTTTTAGATTCAGAATTATTCTCCCTATATGGTCTGCGCATGACAAGCCCATAGATTCTTTCAAATTCAAGGTTTCATCCTCTTGCATTTGCAAGTTCGTAAAAAACTGATAAGAGTTTGGGGGTTTTTTTCTGCTTGTGTTTTAATGTTTGCTGCTTTTTCCTGGATGGCATATTATATGTCAAACAGAGGCAATTAGTTTCTCTGATGGTTTCTGGTTCGTTGGTTGGTTTTGCTATTGTTTTTAAGTTAGGCTGCCCACTGAGGACACACACATTCTGGAGCTCCTGAAGTAGAAAAAAGCAGTTTCATTCCAGGACAATGAAGATTTTTTAAAAACGTGGAGACTACATAACACATAAATGAATGGCTTATTTTTATGGCTAAGGCAGGCTTTGCTAACCAGCTTAACTAAGCAGCTGCATGAAAAATTTGCCAGAATCACCTTCTGGCAAATCATAGTGGGTGGAAGGTCCGGAAGGAGTACTGACAAGCGCTGATAAGCTGCAAAGTCAGTGCTGTTTCACAGACAGACACTGAATGGCTTCATATAGCATCTAGAGAAGCACCTCTGCTATCTAAAGAACCATGAGAGAATGGACAAAAGAAAAAGAAAATGAAAAAGAAAAAACACATTTAACTACAGACAGTTTAGTTATTTTTCTTAACACTGTATATTCAATAGCAGCCTTGCAATAAAACTGAAAACCTCAGAAAATCCTACCAACAGCAGTGGCCTTATTTTGTTGGTAAGTCCTGTATAAAGAAACAGGAAAATGTCCTTATGCTCATTAAAACTGACAGATATAGCTTATTAATGAGACTATACCACCTCCCACAAAATTACAATTTCCTGAATTCCATGACTTTCCTTAAACTACAGTATAGGAATCATGAATATTTTACAGATCATGACAATGCTTTAGAAACATTAGCTGATCTTCCCTGACAACTCCCATGAGACATGTGCCTCTGTGTTTCAATTTAGTTTAAAAAAACCCAAAACAGAAGTCCAAGTGACTGAACATTAATTAGCCCATTTCATATATATACATATATATGGGAATTTAGTGAGGAAGGATGATGAGGCTATGTGATATGCCAACCTTCCTTACATAGGTCCCGTTTTGTGCTCACATAGATGGGCCATCTACCAGCATCTCCCTAGCGTCTTTACTCAGTCCGATAACAAAGGCATCTAGCACATATCAGCCTGAGGATCTCATAGCTCTTTTCTTATTTTTGAGGCAACGTTGTGGACCTACAGGAAGCTTCATGATAGCACAGTGACCAATATATTTTTTAAAGGCAATAAAAAAAATACTACCAAAACCCCTTATGTGCAGTGAATCATTTGGCTGTGCCAGTTGGTACAGCAGACTGGAACCATAGGATGACTTCATCTGCTACATCTGCATTAATGCCCTGGCCCAAACCACCTTCAGATCAGCCACTCTCTGTCCTTTGGCCTTCTGAAGTCTTTTGACCCTCAGAACAAACCCTAAAAGTCCTCAAAGATGCTTAACTTCAGAATATCTGTTGATATGGGAAACTACTGGATAGGAGAAAAACAAATCCTATATTTTCAACCAGATTTTTTTATTCTGACACATCAAGCTAAATTCCCTGTTGAACTAGAGCAAGCTGATCCTATTGATTCCCCAGTCCAGACCTTGCTAGAAGCTGCTTTTCACCTGTCCCTTCCTTAGCCAGCTCAGCAGTCCTGTCTTTCCTTGTGCACATGTCAGTCAGAGCACCAGAGGAGTTGTACTCAAATGTTACATATGCCAAGATCTTCAAGTGGATGCTTTTTAGAAATACCCATAAAAGACACATTTACCTCAGAGGGAACTTTTGAGACAGCTCCTATGAAGTCACCTAGACTTTAGCAGTTTACCAGTGATGCAGCAGGCTAACGCCTGTAGTAGGGACAGCACGGAGTTTCCAATGCAAACGCACAGGTTGTGCCAGCCTGTAAAATGGACCATAGATGGATTTAGTAATTTGTACTAGGACTCCAGCAAAGGATTGCAGGCTCCGAGAGACTCAAATCCAGCACTTTAAAATGCAGTTGAACTGTCTTGCCTATATTTTTCTTTAAAAGCACAGCTACAAAATCAAGTCATCAAGCTAATGTGTATTTGCTGGCTTTATCTAAGCACTTGTAACACGTGCATTGGCTATGATAAGCCAATTAGACTCTTTTGAGACCTGATACCATCTGTCAAAGAAATAGCTGGCAGTCCAGCAGGTAGTAGTCTCTCAGTTCTCCAATGGGTTTCACACTTTACCACTCAGTACTCACAATTACCCTCCCCAGTGCCAGAATGGAAAAGAAAATGAAGAGAAAAGCTTTAGTCATTATCTATTGTGAAAAGAGGCAAAAAGAGGCAAAGCATGCATTTGCGTATGTGAAAAGTCAGTTCTTGCTTTTGGACACTCACTGCACTGATTTTACCTTGAAAAGCTGTAGGTTTTCAGTTGCCATAGCAACAACATTAACAAATAGGAGCATAGACTTTACACAAATGATGTGATTGTCAGGAGTTGGGGATAGTCTAACAGGTTTTTATTAGCTTCTTTTTCCCCCTAAAATACACACTTATTAGCTAACATAAATCCATTACTTTTGTTTTTCCTTATTGCATACTTTTCATTTCATAACAGCAAAGGTTTTTCTTTAAGAGGATATACCTATATCAAGAGCCTCTAAATTTGATATACCTTATCTTTCATGCCTAAGAAAGGCATGGCATGATTGCAGCATTCTTTAAAAGGCATAAACTGATTTGCATTAATGCTTCTCTCAGTGAGCTAACTGGGGGACTATACAGTTCCTGTCTTCAGGATTACTTAGCATTTTTGCTCTCAAGGGGGGGAGGGGGAAAGCAAAGAAAAAGATAATCTTCTGAGACAGATGGAAAGGGGGAGAGAATGTTCTGTACATCATCCCAAAATTAATGATGGATCTGTTGGTTCCTTTAAAATGTAAAGATTTATAAAGGCTAAATTACACAGACTTCAACACGTGAACAGGTCTGTTGCATGGGGTTTGTGGTTCATATGCATTTCTTGAGTAAATTACTGATAGTCCACGGGATTAAATATTAACTTTGGCAGATTTTCTTTCTAGAGAGAGCAAAATTTAATTTTAGCAGAAGTATAATAGTAATAACAGTTTGCACTTCTCTAGTCCCTTCCATCTTCATACTTCCTTCAAAGCACTTCAAATATCAGTCAAAATTATTAACTTGAAATATGGCCACATTTTAAGGATAAAGAAACTAATATCCTATCTCAAAGGGACAGGAAAAGTCTGGGCACGATCAACCACAGATCATGGTAAACATGAAAAGGTGATTAAATATTCTCAACACCTAAGCATTTGCTCCGCTTTCTACCAGCTGAATAAAAAAGATGAATTTTTCCAAACAATGTCATATAATAAGCAAAGAATTTATGGATCTATTTAAATACAGCCACAGTGTATGTGTACAGACACTTGCTTAAAAACATACAAACAAACAAAAAAACTTAGGCAGCTGAAGGATTATTTTGAATTCATATCTCATCTCCTTAGCCAAAGTAGTGACTTACCTCCTGCACTAAATTTGCTTTCCACTTCACATAGGTATTATACTAGTTCCAAAGCTGGCCTTCTTCCAAACTCTTAACTAGCACCATGTCAAAAACTGTTCAACAGAAGTGCGCTCTCATGACACCTGGCAGCCAACTTTTTAGATCACTACAGTCGCATTTCAACTCCACTGTCCATTGCTACCTGAGGAAGATACTAGAGTCCTGAGATAAAATTGTACAGAAGATTCTTACAGCAGGTAAATTAAATTAAATTAAGTCCTGGTTTTCCTTATTTTGTATCAGACAAATGTACTTTCTGTACGTTTCTTTTTACCTCTGCAATAAATCCTGTTGCCATTGGGTGTCTTTCACCTATATCTGGTTGCTTTGATAAAGCTAACAGGCCATAGATAAACTTGTGTTCAGCTGTTTAAGCCCATTCTTCTCCTTTTTCCACAAATACTGCAAAACTGAGTTGAAACAGGTGCTGCTAGGAAGACTTATTTCTAAGTGTTTTCTCCTACCCTCCCTTATTAGCTTCTCAAGTCTCTGTAACAGGTTAGAAAGATTAGCTTTAACATTTTGACAATTTTAGCAGCAAATATTCATTGCCAGCAAGTAGCAAATGCGCCACCAGGGCAAATTTCCTTTCTTTCTTTGCAAGCGATATCACCTTACTAGGATAAGCAGCTGTTTATTTCACCTACCTTTAAAGCTGACTGAGCTCTTTATACCTTTTATATGTCTGTGGCAGGTAGCACCTTGGAGACCCTGCACCAGCCAGGCAGGTTCTGTGCTTATTTCCATAGGGGGTTCTCTCCCAATATATTCTAATTGTGCCTAAACCCTTTATAGAATAGATTCCATTTTAAAAATAGCTCACAAGCCTAATATACCATGGAGCAGATTCACTTCACCTACCTCAGACAGACCGCACAGCAGTTTGACAGCTCTCAACACTACCACAATCTACATTTTCAGGATTGCTGTGAAGGAAAAAATATGTCCACTTAAAACTTTAGGGAGAATTTAGATAGACATATACTATGCTATAACTGCACAGTACGAGGTGATATTCAGACTCTAGGATTAAAAATTATCAAGGGTGTAAAAACTATCAAATGGATCTTAAATGTCCATCAGCTTATGCAGTATTGATTTTGCATCGTATTAACTGTAGCTTTTACAGACTAGCGTTCTTCACCAGCATTACAAGAGTTTTTAAAAAAATGTCTTTTTTAATGAAATTATCAGTTTTCATAAGACATTTAATTGGAAACGGTTGTGCTTTTTTCCAGTCAAGAATGAACACTGTGATTTAAAACAGAAGAGGCTCCACAATATTTAGTAGCCCTGGGTACCTATGTGGGATAGACAAGTCCCTATTTCAAAACTCTAAGAACTATTTTTTGAAACCCCATTTCCTGTTTTCAAAAAAGTTCTCTATAATATGACACGTGAGAGAAGTTTATTGCCAGTGCCTGTCTGCTGCATGGTTCAGGTTTAACAGTGGTGTGCACTACATGCAATGCTTTCTCCGGGTTTTCTAGTTCTAGATGCTACACAGGCTGGCTTGGAGAAGGGCTGAGGTAATTTTGGGGTGGTATGGCTGAAGGTTTTTCTCTCTATTTACTTTAGACATATTGGAATTGTACGGCACATGTCTGAAATAAAAGTTTACAGGGGCGGGGAGGCCAGACACATTCAACATATGCAAGAAAAAAGGCTTTCTGCAGCTGACCTTCCACACTTGGCTGGTCACGTGCAGAAGATCTGACACCAGAGTTGCAAGCAAGACCTAAACATTCAGATTTCCAAAGTTCAAGCAGATTATCATACACTGAGTAACTCAGATCCTTTGGCAGTACAACATGAAACCAAGCCAAACCACAAGAGGACCAAGAGTCTAGTCTGACAAAAGCATTCTTTAGATGTCTCATGCTCTGTCAGTACCACATGATGTAACGCTATGCAGAGATATGCAAACTAACCCAAGCATGCCAGCCAGTAAAGTAACAGACCTGCCTTAATGTACTCCTCCATCCAGGTTCATTAAGCCTTTTGAGAAGCACCTTGCCAAAATGGCAAAGCAAGGATAGGCATCTCTGCATGACACTATATTATGTCACAAAGATTTAGAGCAGTAGGCAGCTTTGGCAGATTTCAGGTTAAAAAAAAAAAAAAAAAGCCCTTTGACTTTTGTGACTAATTGCTAACTGCCTGCCCACTGTGTCAAATAACACTCTATATGAGAAGTCAGTTAATATAATAATCTTTTTTTATTATTTTTTTTTAATTAAGAAATACTGTTTTGGTAATTAAGTAAAAGTGCACATGTGGCATATTCAAGGAATTTTTATTGTGCTTGAGAAAGATGCCAGACTAATACAGCCATGGAAATGGAACCATTCCACTAAAGCAGAGACAAGTACAGCATGGGTAGTAGCAGTGCAAGCTGCCTCCACAGCTCTGACAGCCAAATTACATCAGTCATGGCCACGAGGGGACACATTTAAGCATAAGGGTAGCACTGCACATCTACACCCGTACAAAACTTGGCCTTACTGAATGATCGTCAGGGAGTGCCAGCTGCATGGGTGGACAGCTGCCCACAAGTCATCAGCCAGACCCGTCAGTTTATTGAACACAAAGAGCCAAACACCTGTCAGATAGTAACAAATTTTTATCATAATAACCAGAGAAAAAAAGATTCTTTATGCCGTTACTAATCTTGTGAGCCACCCTTTTGTTTCATTATGTTAACAGACACCCCTAAGAGATATCCTGGCCTCCAGTTTCATAGTTTCTTGATTGCAATCATGATACATATATGGAAAGCAGCATATTATTGAATCATGCATAGCCCTAACCTTTACTGTCATAGTTTGCTGCTGGGAATATTTAAAAGACATTACCCCATTTGAATATTGCCACTGCCTGATTTGTACTATTCTTAATTTCTATGCTGAGAAGAAGGAAATCACCATCAATATTGCATGATTTCCTGCTATCTCAACATGCACAGAATACAAGACCTTTTGAAGAGAACAGCAATAATATGACAACAGAGAGAAAAAAGAAATACTAAATTCTTTGTCATACTAGCTCATTTTTCATACACCAAGTATTCCTCTGATGGCTCCTTTCTGAGGTTTTTTAAATAGTGATTTTAAGACCCTTACTATAAGCCATGAAATAGCACAATAGTTTGGGAAGATTCAGAAGTGGAAGTTGAAAGGAGAGGTAGCTACACCACCCCACCAGTTTCAGTCTCTCTCACACAGGCACACAGACAAAACTCTGCTGAGACACCCTGGAAAACATTCTGACGCTCATCAGAAAGCAGCAGCCTGAAAGGGGGCAGGGAGGGCAGCAGGGAAGGGTACAGGGACAACATGGAATGCCTGCAGTATCTGCATCACCGTCTGAAGGGCTAGGTTCAATTCCCACCTACGTGACCTTGGGCAGGACATTTCTATGACTATTTCCTTTATTTGTGTGGAAACAGAGCAAAACATAAATGTCTTCACTATCAGTTAATGCTCTTTTTGTCTAGAGCTTGTTTGCCCTACTATTAAACAAAGTTCATCACAAGCTTAGGGTAGGTTCATCAGGTAGCACAAAAGTAAGTAATACTAAATGCCCAACTGAAAATATGCCTGAGCTAGGCCTGACACACACTCAAATGCTCTTCTTTAAGCTAAAATCGGGCACCACTGCACAAGCATCAATGTAACCAACTTGAGTCGCTGGTCAGAAAGGAAGACAATGCAGGTAGAAGAGCAGTCTAGAAATTATTGCAACACCTTTGTTCAGGCTGCAATGTTTTGGGCTTTTTGTAGTGCCTGCAAAGCGCCAGATACTTCAAAAAAGATTAAATGAAGGAAGCATAAGGCAGTAAAGCTGACTGGTTTTAAGACTCATGCTTATGAAAAGTGACAAACAGTAGAATGCAAACCTACCCTTTTAGTATGACATGTGGTGTTAATCACCATCTTCCTCTCACTTGATGTCAGAATTGGCAATTTTCTAGCATCTTCAACTGGGTGGCCATGTGTACATCATTTCCCATTTCTTCATTGCATCCAAGTGTGGGTAGCAACTGCAACTAAACTAACCTATTTCAAGAGGTTTGTTTGTTTGTTTTACATATTCAGAACCTGTCTCATTTTTAGACAGTGTTAGATATTAGAGAGATTAAACTACTCTCCATTCCAATGGATATAAATCAGTGCATCTTTTAATACAGGGGTTTTGTTTGTTTGCCTTTCTTTATCCATGTCACTGTATTCCTCTTAGCTATTTAAATAAATATATGAGGGGAAAGCCAAGTACATTTTTCCACCCCCTGCCAATAAACTGATTGTTCTTTGGCTCAAGCTGTTCAATATATTCCAAACTAGAGCAGGGAAGTTATTTGTCCTCAACAGTTTGGCAGTGTTCTGCTATGTTAAACAGATGCTGTGTTTTACACCCCATTCATGACTACTTATCACTGGTGGACTTAAAGATTTTTGTGCATTAGCTCTTCTTGGTTCCCAGAGGTCAAGATGTACATTGAAACATCTCATTCTTTCCTCTTCTGCATTTGTGCTGTGTGCTAATTCTGTTAGAAAACTTTGTTTAGCTCAAGTCGCAGCATTAAGATTTGCATGTGGTTCTTGGAGTAGGTCCTTCTGAGCCCCTAAGGTTTCATAGATAATACCACTACTAAATTCCTTGTACAGTAAGTATCGGTTCTCACCAGGAAGCAAACTCAATGAGAGCTGTGAAAACTGCAAACAAGTAACAGGAATATATAATGAATTTGTAAAGGAAATTCTCACTCTAAGGTGTTTAGCTCTTGAACAACTGTCTATGAAATGAACTGTCTATGAAATTCAAAATTTCCCCATGTAGTTCTACAGCTAACATATATCAGGCTCTCTAGCACCAAGGGTAAATGCAAAATCTATTATGACTTCATAAATATTTTCCTAAAATAAGCCCCAAATTCTAGAAGTATGTGCTGTTAGATATTACCCATGTACCACTCATTCGCTCATTCTTCAATTACACTTCTCAACAACCTAGCTCGCTGCACCCTCCTCACCGACACCACGCATTTTAATCAATTTACATACAGTCTGGTCAAAATAAATAATAAATAAAAGAGATACCCCATAGTACAACATTTCAGCCTAGAAAGTGATAATTATACTCAACACAGGGCAATATGAACATGTAAAAGGTGTGCATAAACACTAGCGCACACCTACTGCAGTAAAACATCTAGCATTACACACAATGAGAAAGGATGGTTTCATTACCAGGGTCAGGTTAAAATCCCAGCTGATACAAAGTTACCTCCTATAGAGAAGTTACATGGGAAATAATGGAGTATGGATATTGTTGATAATGAAGGAGCAGAGCAAAAAGATAATATAAAGGAAACTGGGGAGTGAACAGTAGGAGAAACCAAGGCACTGATAAAAGATGGCATAACAACAGACAGAAGAAAGAGAATAAAAACATAAGCATTATTTGAATAGCATATAAAACAATAATCCATATTTGACCTCATTAAAAGATTCACTAACTTCTAATGAAATAGCTCTACTTAAAAAAGTATGATTCTGCAGAGAACCCTTTTCAAACACATTGTGATAATTTTTTACAGTACAATCCCTAGTAATAAATCTTTTGATCTTAGCAACAAAAGAATCAAAATGAAAGAGTAGTCTCAGAAAAACATGGATTTTTTTCCATGCTTTCACACTAAATCTACTCAGCAAAAAAATCACAGAAGGTCAATGTACAGAGGAAAGAATAATTTAGGTCAAAAGGTTTATTTATAATATCCAATGAAAATCCATCATGACAAGTAACAGAAAAATATTCCCTGTTCTGGAAATGTAATTGCATGCAATGGCACCCAGATAAAAGTTATAGTAGGAACCTAGATAATAATCAAGCAGACAAAGAACTGATGATGAATGAAACAAAATTTTAACAGACAAGTAGCTAAGTCACTTTAGTATCAAACAACATATTTAATGAAATAAAATGGTTGCCAGCAATATTTTTTGGTTTGAAACTGAAGTGTAATTTGTGCATTGAGGCTACCGTATCACTAGAAACTGCCAAATTTGTGTGCGCATATGTTTGTGAGATTGATTGATTCACTAGGTGGAATGGAAAAAATACATAGCACTAACGTTGTCCACACCTATATGAACCGGATCTTTGCAACAGGAAAGTAGGCCAAGAGAGCAGGGCAGAATGCAAGAACATTGGCATTGACATAACTGTGGATTGCTTATTTTGTGTACAAACAAGCACCTTTGCTCTGACAGCAGTTTTACAACCACTAAATTGGTAAGGAAAAGAAAAAAATATTTCTCCAAACATTTTTTTTTTTTAACCAGTAGAAGGCAGAGAATATCTTTTATATAAGGAAAACCAAGTAGACTAAGACTGCACCACCTGGCTCAGGAGTCTATAAAACCATGAGCAACGAATGGGAAGAATAAGGTTGTTAGTGCTATTAACTATGAGAAAATACAAGTAGAGTGAGATTATTAGGTAGCAGGTTAAAAAAAAAAAAAAAAGGAATTTCATTTAACATATCTAGACCCTGAAATTCACTGACACAGGATGTGGCAGTTAGGAAGGAAAGGGATTTTGAATTGGCTGACCACACTTTGAACACCTGTCACCTCCTCTATCCTGGCCTTAGTGAAGAAGTAGAAAAAATTATTTGTCAAAAGAAATGCAAAACCCCTGTTACTGTTACAGAAATAATTTATTTTTGAGGTCCCATCCACCATTTTTATGGTTCAGCTGTGTACAACATAAGATAGAGAAATACAGATAAGAGCCTATGTGTTCACATTCAATCCAGAAGCATTATTACCAGTGCATACAAGATTTTAAACCACAAAATTTTCTAAGAAATGTTCATTCATTGAAGATGTGTTAGCCTTTTGGCAAAAACAACACTGGTTTTCTGAACACATAACCCTGTTGTCCAACAGGCATGTTGGAAAACATTTTTCTCAGGACACGTTTCTGATACCCAACATCCCTATATCACACAGTTGTGCAAAGCAATCACATCCTTCACACACACATTATTATATAAGCTCTGTGACAAAGAAACAAACAGAAACACATAGGATGAGTGACTTAACTGTAGAAGGTTGCAAAGTCAAAGTTAGACTTAGAAATCTGTTCTGGGTTTCAAACATTAACATCTTATCACAGCAATTTGTTATAAACTACTACTTTACTTTTTAAAAATGCCAATCGTGTGGGTGGCAACGCCTCGGTTATTTCCTACTATTGCTTAGAAATTTTATAAATATGATCTGTGTTCCAAGAACTGTTTTTCTTTTGCTGTGCGGAATTTTCCTCCCAGTGTTAGTTTTTTACTAGTGATAGATAAACTCTGTATTTTCACTTTAAAAAAGTACGTGGCATTTACTTGCCCTTTGTTTTTAATCATCCAGTGTACATTCTAGAACTAGACACCATCTTGAATTAATAACTGGAAGAAAGTATAATGAAAAGGTGCAAATGGAAACATACAAAAAATTCCTATTAAAAAGTATAAACTACGCTTGTACAAACAACTTTTCAATTTATACCCTTTTTCATGAAAGCCCGGAAGAGCCACATACGTTTCTCTAATGACTCCCATCTGTGCTCTTGTCATGGTTTAACCCCAGCTGGCAACTAAGCACCACACAGCCGCTCGCTCACCCTCACCCCCCCGCAGCAGGATGATAGGGAAGAGAATTGGAAGGGTAAAAGTGAGAAAACTCGTGGGTTGAGATAAGAACAGTTTAATAATTGAAATAAAATAAAATATTATATTAATAATAAAAACTGTAAGGAAAAGGAAAATAACAAAGAGAGAGAAATAAAACTCGAGAAAGACAGGTGATACAAATGAAAATCCTGATTTGCTTGCCACCAACCAAGCAAAGCCCAGCCAGTCCCTGAGCAGCAGCCCCCCAGCCAACCTTCCCCCTACTTTTGTTGCTGAGCATGACATCACATGGTATGCAATATCCCTTTGGTCAGTTGGGGTATTGGTTTCAAAATTATTAATCTATTTTTTCTATTGACTGCTGGGTAATTTATTGTGACAATCTTTGACATTATCCAGCCAGCTCTATTTGCAAATCACTAAAATAGTTAGCTCTTGTTTTCCACTCAAAACAAAGTTGCTCAAAAGTAGGCAAAACTGCTTAAAGATCGCATTCAGCTTGCTTTGCATACCTGTCATTGTCCTTGTGGACAGCCAGAAAGAGGTATGGCATCATTAAAGGATGAAAGAAAACACACACTCAACTAACAGCAGACATGACTGCACCATACAGAAGCTTTTCATTTCCTTTTGCAACTTTGTGTAATAGAAATAGGATAATACTATCTTGTGGCCATTCTTGTCCTTGTCAATGGCCCTGTGAGCAGCTGTACATAACAGACAGAACAAGCAATGACAAAGGGCAAAGAAAATGTACATGGCCAGCCTGAGAGAAGACCTTGGAGAGAAGACACACCACCGATAATTTCTTTTTTTATTTCCACTTATAAAAGGAAAAATACCAATTCCTCTGCTGAACTTTTTTAAAAATTATTTGTATTAGTGATAGAACTGATCTCTAAAGCCTAGAATATTTCAGGCGTGTAAGCAGGTAGGGTTTTATCTTAGGCAATGACTAATAATAAAGGCAACATCTTTGTGCAGATACTAAACTGTCACTGAGAAGAACAGAATGTACAGATGAAGATGCACAAATAGTCCTTTGATAGAGAGGTGTTACGCCTAGCTTTGCTGCAAATGTTCCAGTATTGACTAGTAGAGAGTAATTTGATGCCAGGCCACTGCCAGCTTTTCATTACTGTTTTAATGTCTTTCCATGGAAGCATAATCTCCTATTTTATAGCTGTCAAATGTGTTATCAAAGTAAGTAAAAATCTTGTTCATACGTGTTGAGCTCTACATTTCATTGTAGGCAGTGCGGTCCAACAAGATATACTTGACAAAGAATTATTTCCTTTATGTTTTTCTGGGGTTTCCTTCATATAACACTTCATTAAAAATGTACCTGCATGCTGTTAATTGCACATGGAAAAAATATGTAGAGATGATACATTGACAGTAAATTTATGTTTTAAAATCCAAAACCAAAGGGCCTACACAACAGATTTTATATGCCCAAGGCTTCACACCTGTATATTTGCTGTTCCAAAAAGTACCAACAGATGTTAATTATGATGTCAGAAAAGGCTGTATGAATCCAGGACTCTAAAACTGACAGTAGCACTTGAATTTAGTCACAATTAAATTCAGCAAAGTGAATCATGCACCCTGTTTCCAGCAATGTGTGCTATCCCAAAAAGCTAACCTACTAAAACCTAAAAAGGATTTATACTTTTATTCCGTTCCCTAATTTACCTGCCTCTGCCTGCAACTATACCATACTGCACTTTCATCCTATCACACTTTCAACATTGCTAGGGTAAAATTAAGTAAGAAGCACAAAACCAATTCCCATATTCAAGGAAATTGTAATTTGAGAAGATAATGAATCAGCAATACGGTGTCTCCTGGTTATCAAAGTCCCTGAACAAATTTCACAAGTGTAGGTCAAGAGCCTTAGATCAGACAGTGTCCTGGTTAGACTCCAGTTTGGTTACCTCTGTCTTTCCTCTTACCCAGTTCTGTTTAAACTGGATACTTCCCCAAATAAAGCCACATTTGTTTTTTAAGCTGTCCTTGATCACTCTTTTCTGCCAATTGCTTCCCAACCTATGTCAAGCCCTGTAATTTCCTACCAGTACTTAGATCACCCAGTACTCCACCAGAAACAGCAATATTGGGAATGCTGACCTATGAAGAACACCGTATGGCTGCAGATGTTCTTGAGTACCATGTTGTCTAACCCACCTCACATTAAGCCCAGATGCCATGGTAATTAAAAGCTGGATACCATCCGGAGGCTAGCATATCGCACACTCCCAAAATTCTCCAATATGTAGAGATACTCTAATTTTATTAATAAATAATTTTAAGAAAATAGATTTAATGAGAGTTACAGCAACAGACACAAGTATGAACTAGGACGTGCATTTATAGAGAGAAGTAACTATGGGTCATCCCCACATACACACACTGTTGGTCTAGTTAATATTTAGATATTCTCTAAGTAACTATAGTGCACTAGCATATTCATGAAGGGGCATTTATTTTCACTCATCTAATTCCATTTTTTTTTCCCTGTTAACATTGCCAGTAAGAATGCTTGAAAAAAATTATAACCACAAGTACAAACATTTATGCTTCATTGCACAAACATTTGTGCTAAACAAACCTCAAAGGGGTATGTCCTTTACCAAAGCAACCTGATTTATATTTCTCCCTTAGCTCTGGGAACACAGAAGATACATTATCCACAACTTTCAGTCAAGCATTTTTATGACCATCAAATTAAATGAAAAATATTTTAAAGTGGAAGATTTCACACAGCAGCACACAGACCCAACAAAAGTGCAGTGTACTAGCCAAACATTTTTATTTTTTTTATTCTTACAAAAGTCAAGGCATATCTTCTCTGCATGCTCTAGAGAAAATATTATCCTTATTGATTATCAGTACATCTCCTTGAAGATTAAAATTACTACATGTTTCTTGATTACAGAACATTTTTTTCTTCAACACCCTCAATAGATATCATCAAAAAGGATGTGCTTACAAAGAGAGACATTTTCTTTCTCTCTAAAGACATGGAACATACAGACAATCTATACAGAGTAATTGCATTTAACATAATTAGCTAACTATGCACATCCTTCACTATGCGTCAACATTAAAGCTAGGCTTTTAATGCTATTCTAGGTTATGTGTTTGGACACAGCCACAACAAAGGACAAATGACCATGATTATTTTTCATTTTACTGCTCATTTCACCTCTATTCCTTGCATAAAGATTATAATGTAGCAAATCAAAATCAAGAGGAATCTTCAGATGAACAGATGAACAAATCTTTAACACTGTAGAAGGTTTTCTTGAGTGAGCAACTAGTATATCTCTGGGGAGAAAATGCCCCACTGCTAGAAAAAGTAACTTCATTTTAATTAGTAGATCGAAGAGCATAATTATATTCTGTTATGAAAAAGGACTGTCTTAGTGAAGTATGAGTTGGCTTGACCAGTTAAAGCACAGTTGAGAACCCTAAGTCCATAAAATTGGCTTGGAGATCTAGGAGTGGTTCCCCACGAGATTTTCAGTACACAGCTGCCAAGTAGAAATCGTCTCTCTCAAGGTACTCTGAACATTTCCACACATGAAAATAATAACGCAACCACCATATGCCTATGCATGACCCCATATTTAAATCGAGTCCCTAGGTCACAACCATCCAATTATCACCTATGTTATCTCAGTAAGTAATTGGACTTTGATCTCTCTTATTGATTTCTATTGAAATATGAAGTGACTCTTCAAAACAAAAAGCTATCTGTTCAAGGAAATATAAGACAAGAGGAAAATGATAAAAAAGAAGTGCAAAGGATCTATATGCAAGTTTTCCTTGCAAATTTTGGGAAGTCCACTTGTCCCAAGTACCTACCATAATTGGGAACAGATGAAATGGCTGTCCAGAAGACTTTGTCTTAACCTGATTTAATTGGTGTGCATTAGTCTGAGCTCTGAGGCAGCATTTCATTCTTTTCAAAGTTTCTTTGTCTGTTCTGGGAATCTGGAGCCTGCCCAATCTGATTAGTTTATCAATAAAGGTATAGAGGACTAAAGTACACTTCTACAAAAGAGTTTGCTGTTCATTCAGCACCTACAGTTATGTTACTGTCACTGCCACCTTCATGCAGGTCTCCTTCAGGACTGAATTAATGCTTTTACTTCTATAGCAGAGAGTATGAAAAAAAACCCTAAAATCAGGCATGCACCAGGAATATTAATTAGAAATAACACAACATCCCCCGCTATGGCAACATGCTTGTTACAGAAAAGGATATGGGCAAAGATGACTGAGTATTGTCAGATTTCTAAAGAAACATCTAATTTTTGTCACACTCTGGCATTCTGGGGCTCTGGAGTCAACGCCCTGCCACTGCCATAGGCTATACTTTTTTCTGCGACTTGTGGAAAAAGCAAACAACATAAGCATCCAGGAGATAACTGCAGTTATGATATGGGCTGCTCAGATACCATGATAACAGAAACCAGATAACCGTCTTAGATGGAGACATTTGCCTGGACAGAAAGTACTATCTTCCCTAATAGATAGGAGGATCTATTAATGAGAATGTTAACTAAATACAAAAATAATTTATTTCCCTTTGAACTAAAAGACAGATTCAATCATTTACTAAAGGGCATAAGTCTGCCTAGAGAGAACAAAATGACAGAGCATCAACTTTCCAATGTTAACACTGAAATTTAGCTATGCAAAGTTCACAGTACAATCTAAAACTGCAGTAATAAGAATAAAGAAGGGTCTTTCAGAGCTCTTCAGATCACAGTCCACATGTGCAGATGAGATCATGCTAGCCCTATGGTTTGTGGCAAGAGCATGACAGTAACCAAGACAACAGCACAAATGCTTACTGCACATTCCTCTTACTAGGGTATACAGAATGTGGTGACCAGCCTATTCTTTCCTCCAGATAAAGCCCAGTCATCTATATTAGCACAAGATCTCATTAAGACTAAAGCTTGCCTCAGCTAATTAACATTAACTCTTCCATTTATCATGCTCCCTTTTAGTCAGCTGCTGCATGGTTAGGGGTTCAAATTGGGGAGCAAAGAATCTGTAAGTTGTACCACAACACTCAACAGAAGCAAATCATAACACATTCCCCATGGCAAACTGCACAGGGTAGAAATAGTTATGTGAGGATGGGCCCCACAAGTATATTGACCTACCATTGATACTCTTCTGCTGCTCTATATTGTTTCAACAGAGCACTTAACCACACACACTATTCCCCTTAATTTCTGTTAGTTCTAAACACATAGTTAAGTCCTCCAAGTTTGTAGAGTGGCATTACATTCAAAATTGGATGTCGCCTTTAAAGGGAAGGATGAAACTACTCTTTCATATTAACCAGTCTCGAACTCTAGCAACTCCAGCACAACCTGAATGCTTTTCTGAACTTTGAAATAGGTTCCATTAAATTTCAGTGCACCTCTGCTCCTACTGCTTTCTAGTCAGTTGAATGCTTATCTGTACAAAACCTTCTGAGTTATGTTCATCATTACTTTCAGGTTCATGGCTGCTCTAGCTTCCCTGACAGCATCAGAACAACCTCATTCTTCACATTCATTTGTTCTTCCCATAAATAAATTTCTCAGGTCACATAAGTTCATTTCAAAGAGGTGTCTTCTTTTGCTAAGCACAGTAACACGTCAGTCATCCAGACATGTGATGGTCTTCAGCTACCTAATTCATCATGGACTGTCTCAGCATACACCTTTCCTTTGCACTTAACCACTGGCTTAATCCAAAGCTTACGGAAGCCAAAGTGCTTAAGGGAGCCTTTTTCCTTTTCAGCATCCTTTAGATGAGCTGTATTTCCTAACCTGCAGTTCTTGATACAAAAAATGACATTCAGGTAAACATTTTTCTCTCTATTCTGGTGACCAGTCATTATCAAATGCAAACTAATGTTTCCCTTTTGAAAACATAGGTACCATGTGGGGCGACAATGAAAATAATTCTACTAATTTTTTTTTAAATACTGTTGCTGTTATCTTTTGTTTAATAAGCTCCTAAGTCGTCACAGGAAACTTATTTCAGCACAAGGGCTACAAAATCCACCCACATAAAATTTACCACACGTATGTGCACTAAAAAGACATTATAAATTTGGGACTCCGTTCTTCTTACTATGAGTTCTATACTTTATTCAGTCACTGTGACAGTGCAGACATAAAGAACAAAATACCACTCCTCGATTTCTTACATAAAACCATTTCCCTTTACAGTGATTAAATTTCTCTATCAATAGCTAATTATTATCATATTACAAAATCTCACAACTGCACTTACAAGTTTTTTGCAAGAATCCGTATTTTATTGTATGCTAAGCTACATCTAAGCTACTTAAGCATTTTTTGGCATATGTTTTTGAGAACTTCTCAAAACCATCTGTATTCTCATAGCAGGTTTTGTGGAAGAAATCTTACCACCATCTTATAGGATGGTGAACAGAGGCAAAAATGAGGTTAGCTAAGAGACACAGGGCACCTTCTGGGGGAATCATATTGTTGCCATTGTAACTTCACAGCCATACTTCTTTCCTCCTTTTATTTAAAAATCAAATAAACTTATTTGTTTAAAAGTTATGGGCGTGGAGCATTGCAAGCTTGCAAGCTATTAGATTACTGCATCTTTGCACTTTCTGCCCTAATGGTGGATCTAGAGAGATGCTAGTTAGTTATAAACCATTACAGAAGTTGATTGGATACTAAACAGAAATAGCGTGGATTTGTTCTTATTTATCCAAGAAACTTCTTGCTCATTTTATTTTCATTGTTTTCCCCAATACTATTCTGCTGCATTGCAACTAAATTAAAAGGCCCAACTGGCAGACAAAATATAACGAATTATTGCACTGATATAACCTATTCAGGGAACTGAAAAAGGCTAAGACTTTCTCAGCATGCATCAAGGTTTTAAGAAAATCATCCACAGTTCCTTCTGTCATGAGAATTTGCATATAAAATACGCATTAATTTGGAGTGGTGGGAAAATGTTTACAAAAGGTCAAATCCATATCCTCTTTCATAGGCATTAAAGCAAATAATTATAACATACTTAGAAATAATTCTAAAATATTTTAGGAAAGTATATTTGGTTGCTACTTGCAACTATTTATCAAAGATTCCTGGGTTTAAGTGTGTGAATTTCAACTTTTCCACAGACAGCATTCAGGTTAAGAACCACACATTTAAACATGTACAAGACTACAAAAAACGGAGTCAAATGTCAGAAAGGATATGAAGAAAACCTTACATTTCAGAAGTTAAATATATTAGGAATTCCCAAAGATAACGTAACAGAAAACAAACAAAATTTTCTAACATGCATGAAACATCTTATCAACTGCCCCATCCTCCCTCTCTCAATTCAACATGCTCTTCCCTAATGTATGCAAGTTGTACAACATTTCTAACCTATATCAGTTTAACTATCTTTTGCTGTTGATTAAGTCTACATGCATATTCTTTTATTATGATATTGTTAAAGTTACAATGTTGTCAACCATTTAACTAAGTTAAATTTTAGCAAGTACGTGGATAAAAATCCAGCCTGCCTCCACTAATGTTTTATGAGGACAATTAAGCTATTATCAATTACAAACATTTTAAACTAACACGGTCACATGCTTTTATTATGTCATTAACAGAATCATCTTCCTTTTCTTGCATTAAAGACAAAACCATCAGACACCTAATTGTCAGACTGATTTCCCTTCTGCTCATTGCTGAAACTGACTCTTTCTAGTTGTTGCTGCTGCAAGTCTCCACATAAAAACCTTAATACTGTCAGCCTTATTTTAGGTTATGTTAGACTTTATAATGGAAAGTTCTCATTTTTAGATTCTGAAATCTAGAGACACACCAAGCATAAGATCTTTTCTATGTGCAGGTTCAAAATACAATTTACTAACAGCCATATAGAAATTTTGTGTATATGGACAACTATAAATAAAAAGTTATAAAAAATTCTATATATTTGATATGTATAGAATTTGTGTATATATATTTTACATGTACCTAGTCTTCACTAAGCAACTGGCATACTAAGAAATATGTGTTCAATATTTTACCTCTGTAACACCCAGTTTACTGCCACTGAACCATGTGGCACTAGCTAAATGCAGGCTAACTTTGTCGAGATCAAGCATTGGCCGTAACTGCTAGTAGTCATAACTACAGTTAGCACAATTGGGTTTCTTCTCACTACAATTACTATAAATTCCCTATTTATCTTTTACCTGAAGTACTGAACAGATTACGGAGAGAGCGCAGTAAGGAATTGCAGAAGCCTTTCTGAAGGCAGCCAACAGCCAGTGCAGAGTATGTCACCCAGAGCAGCAAATCATCATGCTTTATCATGCATATACATCCAACCACACTTCCATCTGTAAAGTACAGCTGGGACCTTTAAAAGAGTCCCACATGTTAACTGTGTAATGTTTTCTGAAGAGATCATTTGAGACAACCTGGGCTAGATTTGTCAGAGAAACTTCACAGAATCTAAACACACCAGACCTGAGCTTAGCACCCCTCATTCTTCCCTGCAGCCGATTTTGCAGAGCTACACTGGTACCTTTTTTCCCTTCCTTTGCAAACCCCACACTGTAGAGAGGTCTATGTGCTAAATGCATTTCTGCTCCTCACATTCATTCCTCATGCTCACGAGCCTTTAGAGATCCCCCTAACTCTCCTCTGCTATCAGAGACACCAAAACTTTTCAGAAGAGAGAAACACACATGTTTTTCACCTAGTGACAAGTTGCCTGTTAAAGGAGTGGTAATGGGAAGCTAAAGAAAGGCACATTTGGTTCCTAAATTACATCATTAGTGTAAGAAGAATGACTCAGAATATTCTGTTTCTAAGACAGCACATACAACAGTACACCTACTAGAATGGTTTCAAAGCCTTTCAAAATCTCTTTGCATGTCTTTGCTTTAGTCCTATTTTCTCCCAGATAGCACAGGCATGTCAGGTGTTTTGAAGTCTAGGATAACTACGGTGCAATTCAGTGATCATCTACCGGTACCATTATACAGGCATCTAATTGCTGTGACAGACCAGATATTTTGGCAATAGCAACTAGAACTTTTAACAAAAAATTCTGGTAAAATAATCTCATTTTACAACATAGCTAAAGTCCTCAAAAGCCCATGAACCCATGATAATTATATTATTCAACAATTTACCAACCATTCTGTAGGTCTATGCATCTTCCTTCCCACATAACAACCTTTTGAATCAATATGCCACTGAGGCATCAAAAATAGTTTAAGGATCAATGAGCTATAACTCTCACATTGCTGCAACATCTTTATCTTTCAGTCAGCTGTAAGCAGATTCTTTCCTTTTCTTGTTTTATTTCTTTTCCTTCCATCCTAGGCCTTCCTCTGATATGCTACTCATTCATGGTCCAAAACAGGCAGGAGTCTTTATGTCAGCTATAATAGATGAATTTGATAATCATTTGCTCTTCCCTACTTGCCAATTAATTACATCCCCTTCCTAAGTCTTCCCCCAGCTTTTTTAAAAAATGCCATTATACCTAATGTTTGAAAGGTCACCTTGCTTCCTAGCCCAGGCCTTTCTACCAACTTAATTAAGAGCCTGTACCCCAAGAAAAGGAAAAAAAAAATGGTCTTTGACACCAAATGCTTCTGTTATTGCAGACGTTAGTAACAGGGCTGACAAAGCTACCTTTTCTTTGCCACAGCCTCTGCCTTTCTGAGGAACGCTGTGCACTGCTGCAAGATATGAATAAAAATTGTGGAGGAGCATATTGCCATGGAAATACTTACAAATGCTTTCATTTCTGAGTCACACTACCACAGGGAGTTTCCAGTTTGCTGGGAATGACTCAAGTGTTTATCTCTCAATTGCAAATTATATCCCAATTATGTCTGGATTCTGAAAGTATCCCCTTTTCTCATTATTTTCTCTCAAGTTGAGCTCCATAGCTCCTGCCCCATGAAACTTGTCTTTATGCTCTTCTATTCTCTTCTCTAAACAGATCTGATGGAAAGCACAGCTTCAAATACAGATTTTTAGACTAAAAATGACTCCTTTCCCCAAGTAACTTTTGATGCTAACAGGTATCTAAACAAGGATCAGAATTTTTCAGAAATGTTCCCTGCTTTTCAGCTCCTACATGGACATTTACAATCAGACCTTCATGAGAAACTATCATCCACTTTCAATGCATACACTAACAGTAAGGCAACAGTATGCAACTCTGTGGGTCTAAATATTAAATTTTAGTCTTGTCATATGGATCTGCCCAAGAGAATCCTCCTTTGTTTTCAAGTCTATGAAATCTAGAATTAGCTGTTCCATGTTCAAAATGTAATATATATCAAAATACCCTTACTTGCTTTAATCCTACCTACTAAGTGTTTTGACTAGCAAATGCAACAGAGGTCAGTACAATATCTTACTATTAGTCTTTGGCAAATACTTTGTCTTTATCAGCATATTTTCTTGAACAATTGTTTCAGTAAGGTGTAGATTCTCTTCATTTTGTAAAAGTAACAATTGGCAAATGACCTTTAATATAATGAAGCAAGAATGGCAATATAAAGGCTAATCCTTTGCAGATAGTAATGAGTTGCAGTACAAATTTGCAACTTAACCTTGGCTGTAAAGAGAAAATCAGAACTATATTATGAGTTGCTAAGCAGAGCCTATTCAGTCTGTCCTTTGGACAAGCTCTAAAAAGTTACATGACTAATTAATAAGTTCTCTAAGCAACAAAAAGTGGCAACTCGAAGTACAGCAGTCACCTTTACAAGATTATCGCTTAAATCCTGCATCTCAATTTATCTCTGCACACTTCAGCTTAGATTCCCTGGGTGCTATCAAAGCAATTGTAATTGGAAGCACAATAGTTGTCATTAGGAAAGGCAGACCTGCGTGTTATTGATCCACCCATGCCTTTGTCCTATCCCTTCACTGCCAACCTGTCCCCTTCTCTTGGAATGCTGTTTGTGATAAAATACTTGTTAATTTAATTACTTTCATTAATGATGAACCTCAAGCTTCTAAACATGCAACAAAGACAAGAGACTAATTAGATATTGAGTTGTCTTTATCAGATCAAGTTTAGTTAATCCATGATTCTTCCCATTCAATTGTTTCAGAGAGTACGTCTTTTCTTCTTAGAGAGAGTTACCATCCAACAAAAAAAATTGTCTTTTAGCCCACTAAAGTATAGTTGGCCATTTTATGGCGATATCTTTAGGACATGTGTAGAAGATATAAAACCGAAACATGTTTTCAACCCACATTAGCGGGGCAATGAGATTACAATGTTCTCAAGCAATTTGAATCTCCCTCTGATCAAAGGGAAAAAGCTAGGGTATAAGGGAAAATATAATTTCTATTAAAAAACGTGATAATGTATTATCTGTCTTAGGAAATTATATAGCACCTGTTGATATATTTTCTGACCTCTGTAGCACCACATCAACACCTGTCGGTATTAACCATACTGCAAAACTGTGAAATCATGATGTGGAGAATTCACTATGATGCCAGTGTCTCGATTCTCTTCTTGTACAGTGTTGCAATGTTATCTATAACGCACCTCATCCCTACAGCATTTTTAATACAACAAAAACGTTGAGACTTTCAGAAATTAAGATACTCAGGTTCCTGCAAAATAGTTCATTCTAAATAGCAGCACAGCCTTGTAACAATGGATAAAATACATTCTGTGAGGAGTAACGAAGTTCCTACTTAGTCACTAAGCTCAGAAATATACTTTCTTTAATACCTGCCTGCTCACAAAAATTCCCATTACTTCATGGAGGATGATACCAGTTCCATTGAAGGATAATTCACTGCAGAACTGTTCCCAGCAGAAAGCATGGGCCAGACCAGACCAACTTTTCCTTTTTTCTAACATATCCGGTCCTCCAGACTCATCCTTTAAGCCTTGCACACTTGAGATAACCTTGTGCCCTGAGGCATAAAACATATACCCTCAATTTCAGGTGAAAAAATCAGCACTCTGGCAGGCCTACAGCCCTGCCATTTAAAACATTTAGAATTTAATTAATTTAATTTAAATCAAATTGAAATAAAACTGTGATGATAATGAAATCAGAAGTACCATATAGTACCCACTAGTGAGCTGGATCGAGAGCTTTAGCTCAATCTAACATAAGGGAACTGGATCTAAGCAGCGTGTGGAGGATCCTCCTGTACCAACGGGCTAGGACATCATTCCTTGAAGGAGAGTCACTTGTAAGTAAAGATGCAGTTTTGTTCCAGCACCTGCTTGATGCTATCATTCACTCGGGTTTTTTTGCCTAGCAGGAGCAGGGGAATTATGATCTGACACTATGAAGAAGAAAGGGATTAAATTAATGGCTCTTCACTATCCACAGATTTAGGAATTAGCTGCAAGTCTGTCACCTGCTGAAAACACCTATTAAAATAAAAGGGAAAGGGAAAAAATTAAGAACAAAAAGGGAAAAAAGAGAAAGAGGGAAAAATTAAGAGCAAACAGGACTGCAGTGCTGTGTGCTGATCCTGCTGTATGTTCATATCCAGTTGTTTCCCATCAAATGCACAGCATCAGCCCCATTTACAGCACCAGCTTTCTAACAGTCCACAGGACTGTGATATACAATTAATAATCTTGTGCTTATATTAAGGAATTTTCTTCATTCTGACATGAAAATAAATATTCTTTATTATTTTTCTTCTGTTACTTTAGAGGAGTAGTTCACAGTACTACAGTAATAATATTATATATAATCAACATCTTAAATGGAAAAAAATAATGCCCCTTTAAAAAAAACCAGATCTATCTTTCTTATCTAATAGTCCCTGCAAGATTAGGAAAGAATAAGTCCCTTCATATAAGAATAGGGACCTCAAGTACAATGAAAATTTAATAAGAAAAAAACCACCTCTTGTCACATCTGACTACAAAACAGTTTTTACAATTAAAGAAAACAACACAAAGTATTCTCTGAAGAAGACTCTAAAGCATTTGGAATGACATCAGTATTTAAAAATCACCATTATCCTTTTTTCTCTGGTAAAACAGCAGCCCATATAACTCAGAGCTCTGACAGGAACAAGTTACCTAAAGTAAAGCCAACCACACTAGACTAGTCATTAGTAAAACAGAGTTAATTTAACTCAAATTCCTTCATTTGCCTTGGGTTAAAAGCAAATACACGATCAACTATCAGGCATCAACTCACTCCAGTCACTTATTTGCATGTCTGCACTTTATCCCACTGAATTACATAGATGGAAAACCCCTAAAATTAATAAACATGATAGGAGCAAAAAGGCTTCCCTTGAGGAAAAAAAAAAAAGGTTAATCAGTTGAAAATGCAGCAAGGTCCCTACCACAGAGTAATTTAAATGTGGTATGTGTAGTGTAGATTGAAAATCATGCAGATAGAACTTAATTTCCTCACATTGTATTTTCTTATTATTAAATATTTTAACTGTCCCTATCATGGAAACAGGTCTGTCTTCAGCAGCTGCCCTACTTTTGACATAATATGTATATGTGGCTCTCTTGAAAACCAACACCACTTAGATTACCTAAATTTGTTGCTATAAACACACACATCAAATATTGACTGAAACTTCTTCGGAGTTAGAGTCTTCCTGGGGTTTATTTGTACAATATCCTTCCATCTATCCTGTTTTATAGTCATACTAGCAATAAGTAATGCACCTTTTTGGCCTGGCAACAATGGTGATTCATTGGAATAATTTTGCATGGTCCATAAAATACAGCAAAAATCACCTCTCATTAGCAAACATCTTAGAAACCTTCATGGATATTTTTATGGAAACAAAAAGATAAGGTTTGTAAGTAACTAAAACCATGTTAGAGGACATGCCTTAAAAAGACTGCCTACAACGATGCCAGTAAAACTCAGGAGAGTTAAAAAAGAACAAACAAAAACAACCCCAAACCAAAAAAAAACCCTCTAAGAATCTAGTCATAATAAATTTAGGCAGCAAATCGAAAACGGAAAATGGGATACAAATGAATTTTGTGTCTCACGACCAAAGCTGCAGGGAACAGTTTACCAGAAATTCAAAGTCTGGTGAATAAGCCCCTAAAGGCTCCCTTGGAAAAGCTTGAAAACTGACTGGCATTTTCCCATCAGGCATGGGATGAAAAGCAAACCTGAAAGCTGCCAATATTTATCTCTCTACATTTGGAGACTGTGGTTTTTATCTGTGGAGGAAACCAGCTGGGGAGGGGAGAGGCAGAAAGACTTTGTGAAACCAGAACAAACACTTTACAGTTCCATTTTTTTCCCCATAGAGATTTCCCTGCTGACATTAATTAAAATTTCTTTAAGGTTATGCACTTGGAGAGTTTGTTTTCTTTTCATTCTTAAATAGCTTATTCACCATGTGACAAATTCTGTTCTGCTCAGTGCATTAAATGCTGCAGGACAGGGAGAAAAACTTACAGGAAGATGCTCTTGCCAGGGGTCCAAGCACACGGGTAGGAGTATAACTTGAAATTCAGTGCAACAACATAAAAGATCCAAATATTCAGTCATTAAATGGCTCAAAAACATTGCACAGCCAGACAGTTCTTGCCCAGCTCCTCATAGTTTAGGAACGACACCTGAAAGAACTGTGTAGTGCACTCAGGCACCAGCTTCATCATCTTCAGAACATGCTTCCAAACAGCAAGGGCTATAACACACAAGCTGTAGCACATCCTACTGTAACAGGTTAAAACACTACTACCCCAGACATCTTTCGTGTTTCTCTGCACTCTCACACAGTAGCATTACAAGAACAGTACTTGCATAAATAACCAAATATCCCTAATTTACACCAAGTCAGCTATTCTTCACAGACTAATCCTGCAGGCTGTTCTACACAAGCCACTCTCCACCGACCTATCTGCCCCCACACAACAACTGGTAGCCATACCAAGGCCTCCTATTCCAGATTTCATGCACTAAATTTTTTTGTTTACAGTACAGGATTGATATTGATCAAAAAAAGGTGAAGCTGAGATAACAAAGTTTGCTATCTATCTACTTGGTGGGATTTCTGGTTAGAAAAACTAGATGACTCTGTGTGTGTGTGTGCTAACCATCAAGAGTTCAGACTGGTGATGAGAGTACCTTAAACAGATCATGAGTTGAGGGTTGTTTGGAGTAAGTATTAAAAACAAAAATAATCTGAGGTTTCTCCAAGTTTTCCAAGTCTGCAGAACTTGGCAGAAGATCTTGTGAGAAAATGTTAGTATTGCCACTGTTTCATAATTCCGATCAGATTCTGAACACTGAGAGTATCTCCTTACACAGTAGTACAGCACAGATAGCTCTTACAGGAACCCGCAGACACTGAGTTTATGCAAAAGTTAATGTAATCCAGCTTTTTCACAAGACTGGATGAGCAAGGATATCTTAAATTTCATAATCAGGTTTGCCTTTTTAAATGTTAAAAACAAGACCACAATATGAAAGAAGGAAATCACTTTTTTATTATTGTTGTAGGATTTTAGCAGCACTAACTGTGAGACTTACCAGCACCTGAGCAATCCACTAAATATGTATTAAACTGCCTTGAGAGTGATGGCTGTGGCAAGATCCAGATGAGCAAAATAAAGCTGGGTGAGCAGTGTAAAAGCCATCCCAGCACAGTGTAGGCAATTCCTCTAATGACAGGAGAGTGGCTATTCAACATGTTGATCTGAGTTGGCTACAATTGTTCTAGAAAAAATAAATAAAATAAACTGGGTAGAAGCTAGTGACTATTCCTTTGATCTATGCCCCAAAATATCTTAATTTTCCTATGTATCTCTTAAAAGCTCTCCTTTTAGTAAGTATCAGTATAATTATTGTACTGAAGTTAAAAAATGCAGATACCAGACAATATTACATAAAGGCCCAATCAATTGCAGTGCAGAATGACTGTGCTTATGAAGAGCCATCTAAGACAATCCTACACAAGTAATTCACTATAAGAGATGCTAGACACCTCATATTATTTTATTCAGAAAAATTTTCACATGTTTTAAACTGAAAAACAAGTTTGATATTCAGTGTTTCAGCAGGTCAAAAATATTGGGAATAGTAATCTGAAAATTCTCTGTAAACTGCTTTTGTTACTGAAAAATCAAATCAGCATTTTCTGCAAGGGAAAAAAGTTGTGTTGAAAAAAATCTTAACAAACTTTACTGAAACCAGGGCACCGACGGGAAAAATTTCATGAAAATTTAAATCAGGAAGATAAGATATTAATATAATTAATATTAAAGTTCATTATATTGTCTTAATTAGAGACAGACCTCCCAAGTTCAGCCTTTGCTTCAAATTGGGCAGAGTGTGCACTGGAATCTGCACCTTTGACATCCAAATTCACTCTTATTACTCCTCCCTATCAGCAATTAGAGAAGCAGAGTGGGGGCAGTGGTGTAAATGTTTATAATTCTGACAAGAAATTGGATGATGGACATAAATGAAACACAAACTTTAATGAAAATGGTAAAGCTTTAAGTCAAGGTACTAGCATTTTCTGAATATTTTATCTTATTTTGGCAAAAGATTCCATCACAGTTCTGCAAATAACTCCCATTTTCAGACAAAAGACTGAGTAACCTGACACCATCTTCTGTCTGTTGAGTTTAATCTTGTGTATTTTGAGTCAGATTGAATAGAGGAAAACAGCTTAGATGGAAAAACTAAGGTTACAGATTCATTCTTCTGCAGTCTGCCACTCTTATTAACTTATGCCAGTTCGATCACTGGAAAACTTCCCCAAATCATTGCTATTTTCTGAATCCTCCAATCAAAGGCCACTTTGCAAGTAGTGGGCTCCCCAAAAATGGCTCGGTAACAGCATGCTATGTTAACTGCACACTATATATTAATTTTTCCATACTAAAAAGGGATTCCTTAAATCCTTGTTCCACAGCAAAGTGGAACCAAACACTTGGTTAATGTGCCACCATACACAACACCACCACCAGTCATGAGCATGTAAGACAACGATTAAGGTTTCTCTATATTGCTCTCTAAAACATACTTTGATCAAACCACCACAGATGACAAATGAGTGTTATTCTGCCCTAATTTACAACATGTCAACTGGAAAGACAATTTTCTGCTTATCGTTAAAGGTGTCTGAATAGAGCTCACCAGAAACTGCCACGAGACACAGGCTTCATTTGAAGGCAAGGTTTTTGATTACTAATTATGTGGCTGTAAATTCTAAACACGAACTCAGTCTAAAGTCTGCTTGAGTATGCACCTAATTGGCCAATACTTCATCACTTAATACTTGATTTCACATTCGCATAGAATCATGGCATTGAGTATTAATGATATGCGTCAACTGCAATGGATTAAAGACAGAATATGCTACACACTTTAGAGTCTCATAAAGCATTGTTGTGCTGTTATATCTATCTAGCCAGTGAAAAGTGTGTTTTGACAGAAGGTAAACACAGTGATATGTGCTTTCTTCCATAGGACTACCAACCATTAATTAAAATGGAGTTTTGCAAGTCAAAACTGTAGAAAATCCAGAACTACAATTGATTGTGATTTGGGTATGTCAAAACCTCATCATGCCTTTCGGTAGCTTGCTGTTGGAGGATTCAGTCATACCTCTTCAGAGGTGTGTGTTGCTATTTAGTTAGTTAATATCTTAATGTTTTTAGAAATCAATATTAGATTTCCCAAATAAAAGGAATCAGATTAACTCAGTAAGTTTTTATTACATTAAATACAGATTAAATTAAATCTGTAACCCTTCAGGTATGCAAAAAGCATCACTGAAAGACAGCAAAAATACTTTAAAACATATTTACGTATTAAAAAATATTTTCTTCATCTATTGTCTCAAAAAAAAAAAAAAAAAAAAAAGGAGAATGTCTATCTATGTCATCAAATGAAGCTATTTTCCACACAGGTTTTTGTTTCACCATCAGTATCACGTACGTCATAATGCCAAAGAACTGCTCAGCTACCAGCACGTAACATTCTTATCAGGTCCAGGCTCCTCTCTGAAGACAGGAAATCAGCTTTTCCTTGGTATAACAACATTACCTGTTATATCTGATTTTTCTAGTACCTCTTCTACAAATAAATCAGGCTGTCATCTCCATGTATAACATAATTCTGTAAGTGGGCATGCAATCCCCATTGGAAATGCTCAGGGGAAAGAGAGTGAAATAAAACAGAGAATTTAAAGCATCTTTTGCTGAGACATTAAAAAAAAAGTAGCAAACATACTACTCATATTTTGTATGTATTCAGCAAATACTGATTTAACTAGCACCACAAGGAAAAATCCTTTTTTTTTTTTAAGTTGTCAAGTATCTATGATTTCTACTAAAAGTTCTTGGGGAATTTCAGGGGAATTTCACTAGCTATTATTATTTAAATGCTTGTGAATCTGTGAGAGAATGACAGAAGAGAGAAACTGACTGGAAAGCTGCAAAGAACCATCACACCAAGTCTGAAGTGGGAATACAACCCCAAGATGTGGTTGGAAGATATTTAGGCTGAATAATGGATAAGAGGGATTTGGAGCTGGAGGGCAGGGAGAAGAAAAAACAGCTACAATTGATTTGATTTCTAGTATTGTGTAGATTATCTGTAAATTAATTGTGTAGGTTTATCTTCTTTTTTTTATTTAATTTTAGCTGAGGCGGTAACAAAAAAAAAACCCCGACTGTTACCAAATTAATTATGTTACAATCTATTTAAGTTGGAAAACATCTCATTCAGTAGAGATCAATCTCAGGTTTGAAAAATGACTTTCACCAAGTACTTTTCTAAATGACTTCACCCCCCACAATCTAGTCACGTTGACATGCCACAGAATATTAAGAAATTAATCTCTGGGTGTTAACCTCTTAAGTGGGGGAAAAAAACCAACAAATAGATAAAGGGGAATTAATATTTTTTTGACTGCACACATGCCACTTTAGTACTAACAACTTGTTTCTATCTGTCAGCACAGAGTGCAGAACTTAGCTGAAATAACAAGCAAAAACCCACTAAGCTTCTCATGCAGATGAGTTCAGTATTATAGTCATAACGCAAGTGGGACAAAAGCTGGAGATATTTTTGAAGATGGCTATTTTGTGATATTGTGAACATACTGTAAGGAGGTCTGGGTTTACTAGTTTCTATGCATTTAGTGGAGAAACTGCTTCAGCAACTTGATGCAGAAGGAGACCATTCTAGAGCGAAGCCAGCCAGTGTACAATTATAAAAAACCTAAAAGAAAAAAGGTAAAAGCAAATTAATTTAAAAAAGAAGTCTAAAAAAATTTTAAACTTCCAGTGTGTACAGATGAATACCAAGAAGATTAAATAAATATATAAATAAAATCAGTGAAACATTTCAATAATGTTCCCAAATCATTTGTCTTTGACCAGCTGTTTCTCTATGTTTCACAATCTCACAGTTTATAATTCACGTTCAAAAAGCATTTTATGAGAAGTGATTTGGAGGTTTGCTACACAGTTGTCAGTGAAAAGAGACACTGAGTAAATTAGGCAATCTCCTGCTTGAAATCAATCACAAACACAGATTACACAAAACGTCACTCACAGAAAGCAGTTATTGAGACCCCACATGATTGAAGTTGATTAGACAGAAATGTTTTCAGTACATTCGATAGGAGTTTTGAACATTCAGCAACTCAAAGGGTCAAGCCTCAGCTTTACGGAGGCTAGCTTTTTCCTGTATGTCGCATTAACAGAAAAATAGCACTGCAATCAGCACAATCACTACAGACAAAAGGAAAAGGACATAACTAAGATTAATCAACACATTGTATTCATATAGAAATTTTTGTCACTAATGTTCACCTGTTTATTCTATTCTTGTTTTTTAAGAACTGCTCTAAGTGGGAGTGGAGAAAAACATCTGTTTTGTGAAGGCCACAGTCAAATCTGACTCCATGTGCAAGACCCTTAGACAAGCCTATCTTCAGTACAGTCTGCAGGAAGTGATAAGAAGGACCTTGCTCCTCTCTGTTCACATTCCTAATATATCACTACTTGTTTTGCAGAAATTAGCTCCAGATTAGATAGCTTGAGAAACAATTCCCAGGTAATGCGACTGCGCTAGCTATCAGATGATATTTGTGTTCCCATTAGCAGGACCTAACTTTTCCTCCAGATCTTTATAGGTAAAAATCGACAGTATGACAGTCTAATAAAATTGCAACAAATCAACCCAATCATGTGTTTCTAAATAGCGAGGTGACATCTCCTCTTTTCTGCAAAGCCTTTTCCTATTCCTTCTACTGCAGTGGGTAGGATTTAGATTAGAGCACAGATTACAACACCAGTATTTTTGTTTTATCTTTTTTGAAACAAGATCACGAATCTTAGAACTTAGGTAGGCCTGATTTTTTGAAATTTTAAGTACAATGTAGCTCTCTGTAAAGCTGACCTTTAATTATACCAACATGTTTTTGAAGCATGAAGTTAAGTCCTGAGCCTCTTAACACATTTAGCAGAGCACCATATGCCTGCAGGCCTTCTTCCTCTAACCATAGGATTGGTTTCTCAGGGAAGATAAATCTGGTCCTGTGTAAATTAAATTAAGAGGTGCATAAATATCTCTTATCTAAATATTGATTTGGTCAAAGGTCTTTTTATATATCTCTATTTATTTTTTTAAACAACTACTATCAGTGGCAGTAGAGGAAAACCTCAGCATAATTTGATCAAGGAATAGAGCTTTCAGACCTGCTGGTTTCTTAAAATGTAAAAGCTTGTTGGAACAGGAAGAACATCCCGACATCAATAAAATAGGAAACACTAACCCAATAATTCCCTGCTTTGAAATACTAAACCAAAAGAAAGAAAAAGAAAAACCTCAAACCCAATCCTCACATAAAGCCACCAATCTATAATGGTAACCACAATCCAGCACTGCCTTCATTGGTTAGCAGTTTTACACCATGTTCCTCTCCAGTAGTGAAAACATGAGTCTTGTTAATGCAGAGGAATTAACACTATAATTGATCAAACCGAGATCTTTTTCCTCCTGATCTATGAAACAGATATTCTTCTCACTACTTTTATTTCTAGTCTTAAGCCCACATCTGCTTGAACCTCATTAAAAATAGCTGCCAATTTGTGTGTAGCATAGCATCTAGAAAAAGAAAACTGGCATTATACAGAAATTGTGTGATCATAAATACCACAGGCTTATGGGATCATTATTCCTTTTAGAAGAGTCATTCTAAGTCAGCAATACTTTTATTATTGTTGAAGTCCTTCCTAAGATTTAGAGTGTTTTTCTTATCTTGTTGATAGAGCCAAGATTTCTTTGCAAAACCCAGGTCCTGCTGCCTTGTGGGTTTGTTTGGTTTGGTTTTTTGTTGTTGGTTGGGTGGGTGGGTTTTTTTAAGGCAAGATTTGTCCTTGTATCATTTCTCTTCTGCTTTTCTTCAAAAACCACTCTAAAAAGTCTTTGCAACTGTTTACTGTGAGAAGCCCTGTCATCCGTCGTTCTCTCTGATCCGAAGGTTTCCCCAGTTGCCCCTACACAATGACCTTCACGGGAGCATCATAAAGCTCATAGCTCTAGAAAATGGTGATAAACATTGTAAAAATGTATCTTCTTTCAAATTTCCTTTTCTGACAAATTACTGCTGCCCAAATCATGGAAGCACTAACACACTGGGTATCCAAATCATAGGGCTCAATTATTAGTTCTGCCACTACATTGATGGGTCACCTGGAACAAGCCATCCTTTCTTGTGCCACAGACATCTACGTTTTAATAGAAAGGAAAATGTATAACTACATGGATTTCAAGAGCTCTATGCATAAGCTAAATACTATTTTTCAGTTATTAAAATTATGATAGTTTCCTGTATTTGTACAGCCAAAGTTTATGTATAAAAAACGATGGTATGTTGCAAAACGTGTGGTTTTGATTTCAGATACACTAGGTACATCATCAGCATTTGACTAAGAAGATTACTCTATGGTTACAAAATAGCTTTACCCTAAAGATTTTTTTTAAATAGGAGTTAAAATAACAATTTTGCTTGGTAGGAAACAATTATTATTTAGCCATATTTACAAGGATAGATCCTCTAAAGAAACTTGAAGTAAGAAAATGAGATTTTTGTAGCTCTGACCTGCATAAATACTTTTTCTTAAAGCATTAAAAGCTGAACATTTTGCAACACAAGTAAATATAACGAAAGCATATGTTCAGTTCTACATTACAGTTATCCATACTGTTTGATTATAAAAGTAAACTTAATAGGAACATTTTTTTTCCGGTAACACTTATTGCTACTTAAAAAATGAACCTTTTGATGAGTTTCTTTGTGATACACTATATAACGTAGACATCCACTAGCAATGTTTACAAAGACTTGGATTAGGAACATGGAGATGTTGAACACTGTCATTTTTGAAAGATGAATTAGAACAGATCTTAGAGTAGATCACATCATCTAAAAATCGGTAAAGTACGTAAAAGTAGTAATCAGGAACTGATAAGTAACCTACCTGACTCAGAAAACACAAGAAAATAGTTAAAGGAAATAAGAAAGTGAACTTTGTCGGTAAACTTTGAAAGCCGTTCTGTTCCCTTCTCCCGCCCTTATTCTAGACACCTTTGTGCATAGTATATAAGAAAAGGATGAAGTGAGGTAGCATTAGTTATTCATCAACATTTCATGTCCATGGGTAATTCATTTCATGACTCTCTCTAGGGGTAGCAAATTGCACTACTGCTTGGTATTAACTCTCAGTTTTGTTTTGGAAATGGTTTTATTTACAGGTTACTGTAAAATGAGTTTGTTTGCTCCATATGTTCCTACAGCACATTTGAAAGTTAATTATAAGAAGAAACTAACGCTAGTGAAACAATAATTCAGTGCTGTTGAACAAGGACAGGCCATTTGAGAAAAGTCGTTTGCCAGACAACTATGAGCCATTAACATAATAGGAACTGCAAAGCCAAGGCAGCATCTGTCACCACTGATAAATCATATATTTTATATCAGGAGATAATTCAAGAATGATGAGGACAAACCACAGCAAGTTCCTCAACTAGGTTTAGAAAAGGCATGCGATTTGTGAAATACCACATGTTCACCTAATATTAGCTTTCAGCATGTCACACTAATACCAGACAACCATTTTCTCCAATAGCGCACCCAGAAAATTAATTTCTCTATGTCTGGATTGTAATGTTGCAAAACAGGCTGCTTCAGGCTGAACAGATAAAATGTGAATGTACCAAATGAAATATTCTAGAGACCCGAGAGTCTTGAGATCATAAGCATTTTGGGGGGATTCAAAAGACACGAACTAAATCCCAAGTTTTTCTCTGCTTCTTTTCCCAGTGCTACCTTTAGAAAGTTCAGAAATCCTTTGTTTGCTCAGGCTATTGAACTTTTTTAATGAGGGATTGTCTCTTTCTACTGTATTAAATCTCCTGAGTAGAGAAGATAAATACTGAAATCAAGATAACTCTAGATAGCAACATAACTAATGCATATCCTCAGCATCTACCAGTCTTCAGGTATTTGTAGAGTATCTCACTACCTAGACCAAAGCTGGAACAAACTTTTCTAGTCAACAGAGTACAGACTGATACACCTCTAGATGTTCAAGTCACACACGCCTTGATTTTTTTTTTTTTTTTTTCAGTTCTTTTTGCACCTGCTTTACCAGATACTGATATGCTGATAGGATGGCAATTCAAATGTTTTCCCACTTGGAATACCCATTGCCACCTGAAGACAGCAATGAGATATCTGGTGGGTGGCAGTAGCACAAAGATTTCCCACGAGGCTTTGCAGACCCTGAACTGGAAACACCATGCCAAGGGCTGAGCAGATAATTCAGTCTCACTTCCTACTTATTTAATTACAATTAAAAATAGTATTTGCCCATATAGATATGTTTGCATGCATGCTTACTTATGAGGGCATAGTTCAGAAGTTTGTTCAGCAAAATCAGATTAACATATTTGACAGTTATACCACATAGACAGACAGAACAAAACTTCCTACATTACACTGTATCTGAAAAACACATTTAGCACTACTTCTGAAACAAAATCAGGTACCTGAAGGAATTTAATACCTGGTGTGTTTTGAGAAATGAAACTTCCAAAGGAAATTTATTGGCCTACTGTAATACTTTTATCTTGGTTCAGGCTTTAAAACTAGAAAAAGTGTGGAGTGCAGTTCCTTTTTGGGTGTCTCCTACCTCAAGACTGATGACAAGAAGTGGGCCAAAAAAAGCTACTGCCAGCACTTCTTTGGCATGATACTTGCATAAAATGTTCTCAGTGTCTTCTTTGCAAGATGAATGTGTCAGGAAAGGGCAAAGGCACTTAATTTGCTAACCTCTTTGTGACTACAATTCAAGAGACTCAGCAACCCAGGTCAATCACCATATATACTTGTTTCAACAAATACTTGCTGGCTTTTACATTGTTAAGGGATTAATATACTATAACTGTGCTAATTACATGACATGAGCCGTTTAGCTTTATTCTTAACAGCTGCATACAATGGTATATTCTTCACAGATAGATGATTTCTCCCTTCTGACACTATATGGGGGTTTACTTCATATGGTATCATTTGTTGTTTTGCATCTATCATGGGCAATGAGGTTTATTAAAAAAATAAATTATTTCAGCCTTCCTTTTTAATATTGCTGGAGGAGAAAAGGGGGGGGAACCCCAACAACTGACAGCTCAGAACCTTTAGCAAAATTATTTATGAAGTTGCTGCCTACACCAAAATACACCTTTTAAATCAGTGTATATTACAATGGTGCACATTGATTATCTGTTTTGAAAGAGCAGCATGACCCAAACATCTTCTAGCCTTTATTCATTGCTCATTCTGACATGCAAGCACATGGTTTAGTAATAGGATTATATTTGTATCAATCCTATTACATGATCGGATTACAGTTCTTGATCCCAGGGATGCTTTTCAGCCCTAACAGGGTTTTTTACATTCTGCACCTTTAAGGACCAGCAGTTTCTGTCTGTGAACATCTTAGCTCTGAAATGTTTGCAGATACAAGTAGATACTGAATAAGGTAGCAGAGATGTACTTCCACATATGCTTATTGTACTAATTTCATGAGTTCTGCTAATATAATTTACTACTTCTATATTCTTGCTCTGTTCTTATTAGCCTAATTCAGGAAATTAAAAGCTACCTTTGGTGGGCTATGTTTCAAGAATAACAGACAGGGCACTCCAGAGACAAAGGCTACAGTATCTTTTCCAACACTCTTCTATTGTGATAAAGAATGATTTATCCCTTCTTCCGATATTTCAGTCCCCATCTTGCATATTTAGACTTTCTATTGTCTTCACCTAAGAGGAGTTATCTTTTATCAAATCAAAATATGGTCCGAGTCCCATTATGTCATATAAACAGACTTATCTATCCGAGTCATAAGAATGTTGGTTCATGGAGTGTGGGGTGGTAAGAAAACCTTCACTATCTTAGACTATATACTTGAATAGATAGCAGCATTCACGTTCATTAAATTTTAAAACCTCAGTGCTATCAGAATTGTGTTGTCAAGATAGAACAAGTATAAAACATCTTAATGCTGTTTGATCTGGCCCTTCTGGAAAGCACCACTTTGCTATAAGCATCCTATTAATCTTGCTGGAGACATCATTTTTACAATGCTGCACCACTATTCAGTCATGTGTTTTCCTTCCGTTGACATGGGTTATAGGAACAATTCAGCATGATTACCAGGATAGCTTTGCTTTTACAAATTACTATTTTATTGCTTTTATGGTTAAAAGAATATACCCTAATGGAAACAATGGGAAAGGATGAAAGCTGATTGTAAATCTTGGTGTTAGCCCACTCCGAGTCAGTATTGAAAATAGCTCTGAATTGAGGACAAGTAAAACTCTCATTACATATCATGAAAAGACTCACAATTGTTTACTAGCACTCATATTGACATCATGACAATCCTTCCCTCCATGGCTCAGAGAGGGAGGCGGTACAAATTTTTATGTTAACTCCAAGTCAAGTTTTCCTTATGGTAGCGACGTTAAGGGGAAAAAATAGGAGAAGAAAACAATAAGAAGCACAGATGGTAAAATGGGTAACAAGTTTACCATCATGAATGTTAGTATAGTTAACAATTAATATGCACATACATAAATAGTGACAGATTTCAAAGCTTATTGCAGCACATTATGCAGACAGATATTCTGCTGTTGTGGTACCCAAGACCCCTTCCTTCCAGTTTTCATTAGGCTAAAACTTAGCTACTGCAAATGAACTAACATATCTCTGGCAGGCTAAGTCTCAGCCCTAACTTAAAGGGGTATCAAATACAATCTTCTCGTCTCTCAAAACAACAAAAACCCCTTAATAATCTGTAACATATTCAATTGTCCTTTGCAAGCATTTCAACTATAATGAGAATTAAAACCTTCGATGTTTCAAAGGTACATCCATCAAGTAACCTAAAAGGCCTATGGTCTAGTTTCTATCTTTAAACACCTGAAAGACAGTCTTATGGAGTTTATGCTTGAAATTATAAAGTATTTAGTCCTTGCTTAGGGCTTTCATGAGATTCTTAGTTATATCATAGAAAATTATAATACAAAAATAAGTGTTACACAACTGCCTTTCAGGTATTAATTAAAATATTTTTCTTTATTGCTAGTCAATTGCCATTCCTAGTTTTGCCTTAGTGTAGGTGTAGAAAGGACTCAGGAAAAAAAAAAAAAAGGTGGATTTTCTTTGGTTTTGTTTTGGTGTGGTGGTGTTTTTGGTTGTTTTTTTTAGGAATGTATATGTTCTGCAAGAATTTGTTTTGCTATGTGATATACAGAGAGAAATGGTTCACACATTAAAAGTGTGGGAGATTCACACAAGAGCAGCTTGACTGAAAGTCTAGTGAAATAAAAAGAAGATGAATCCACAAAAGGATCATTTACTTGTGAAAGTACCTAGCCTCTCCCAGCTGAGAAGAAAATGGGACCACATTTTCCCCCGAGAGCAGTGTTCTGGCGCTCTAGTTCATTGAACTATTTTAGCTCAACTTTTTCCTTAAATATTTTATCATATAAAATTCAGAATCCAGAATCTTGTTTTAAATTCAGAAGCATTTGTTTAAAAATAATCACACTGCTGATTAGATGTGGACAAAATTTGCAGTCACTGACAAATTTGCCCATCTGATATTTACAACGTTTTGCCTGAAAAAACAAAAAAAAAGTTGGCGAGCTGAGAGATCTAAATGCCTGCACAGCAGCCTCAGCTTACGTCTGCTTCCCATAGTCTCTAGTCTCAAACTGTGAATTGGACATATGATGCGCACTACAAGGTAGTAAGTATAACTTGAGAATTTAACAGCATAGAATCAGGTCAACACATTTTAGGGGGAAAAACTGCTTATAGTGCAAAGCAGCGAGTAGCCATGATGACTTGCCAGATGTGATCCTGCTCACAGTAACACATTCCCCATATCAGCACTTATTATTAATCAAATGTTATAAGAAGCTGCCTGCAACAGCACTCTGCAACCATGATTAATTAGCTAGCAGGTTTTAAAGAGAACCAAGTCACTTTTTCACAGCCTAGAGTCTCTAGATTAAAAAATTATAAGTACAAATGTAGGACTGCAACATGTCAGCTGCTCAGCTGATTGCGTCCATCTTGAATTGCAGAGGTGCGTCAGGCAAATTAAATGTTCTTTCACTTTGCATCCAGAAATACTGTAGAGAAGCAGCACTATATGTTGCTGAATTGTATCAGAAGAGTCAGCAAACAATGATAATGTTTGGTTTTCTGTAAAGCATAGGCTTTATAGTGACAGGATAGATCCAAAACTTGGTAACTAGTGGCAAATATCTGTAATTTAGACCAAGTCTTTAGCTAATCAGAAAAAAAATTAAAATCTTTGACATAAATGACAATTCTGCCTCACTAAAGTCTGAATAAAAACTGAACAAGCATTTGGCCTTAACATATTGCTGAATAGCCATACTCTATTGGAAAAAAAATTGTTAACAGTTTTATATCCTTTATAATGTAAGTGATAGAAATACATGTTCTAAAAGCACTTCTTATTAATGAAGAAAAAAGAAGTCACGTTACATCCAGTTAACAATTAGCCATTCTAGTTCCAAAAGTTAATCACATATCTAGATTCACAAAAAATAATGGTATTGCTACAAAATGGCACTTTTTTTCTGTGGAATTGCATTATTCACTGTTATTGACAATTACCATAGTAAACACTAGCTATTTACTAGAATATCCAGGAATGGTCAGATTTTTGTTAAATGAATCAATTATAATTTGGAATAACATTTAGTTAAAAAAAGTTATTGTAGCTCAAGTCTGAAAACATTCCGTAAGGAGTCAGAAAGGGGGAAATACATGATCTATATTACCAATCATATATATCAAATGAGGCTCCAAAACAGGTGAAGCTATAGAAAGTTGAAATAAATGAGAAGTGCAAACAAGGAAACATAAAAAGGAGAAAAAGGAAGGGATTCTAAGAGGAAAGGAAAGAGAGAAGAACTTAAAGTAGAACAGAAGTGTTCTATTGGAAGGCTTTGATTTCTAGGTTGCCTAGACCTTCACAGCTTAAGGTGGCAGGTGTCACCAATGCAGGAAGCAGCACAGCTCTTCTGGCTCCTTCATTCAAGCACAGAGTGGGAATAATAAGGGCATGTGACTTGTTCCTAAGGCAGGATTACCTTTGGCACCTTTAGCAGCCACTGCCTAATCCCTGATGTAGCTTTATCAGATGTCCTTATATAGCATTTGACAAGTGCAAGAGCCACACTCAAAGCCGTGGCTCAATAAGACACAGGTCTGTCCCAAATTAGGGCATCGAACACATCCAGGCTTGGCTAATGATCCATTATTATTGTTATTAAAATAGATGATAGAACTGTGGGCACTGGACTACTAACTTTGGTACACAGGTGTAATTCCTACCTCTGTGAAATACTCTCCAAGATGGGTCTCAGTTCCCCCTCTGCAAATAGGACATAATACTACCTTCTTTCTTATCTTTTAGTTTTTCTTATCCCATTCCATTCATCCATGTAACATATCATCCCTTAAAGATTTTAATATGCATATACCAACATTTGGCCAAGCCCACTGACCTAGAACATGGTTAGGGTTTCCAGGACAAGTTTCTCAGGAGTCAGCACGAGGTTCAACCCCAACATCCCAGATGCAAATTAAACAGGCAGGAGTAGAGACAAACACCAAAGAGCTTATGCATACATCATTATGATAACGCATTAAATAAATACAGATATGAGCAGCCACTTGTGGTAAAAAGGGAAGAAATGTTAACAGGAACATATGCATAAAATAATAATATTAAATTCCTTTTCTACCAAGTGCACAAGGGATGGAGTTAACATATACAACTGCAGCAGACTTAGGAAGGAAATATCTATTTTGAATGCTTGCATTCCTTTAACAAGCCCCTGAATGGATGACATGGTCCTGATTGTGCTGAAGGCAAACACTTAATGGTTTTGAACACATTTTAAAAAATGAGTAACTGAAGATTGCTTTGTAGCAAAAGTGTCAACCTACATATGTTAAGAGCTGTCAAAGAAAGATACCCAATAGGAAGCACTAGACAATCTCTGTGAGCACTATTTAAACCACCAATGATTGTGCTATAATCTCTGTACGTTCTTGATAAGAGCTGTTTCCAAACTGCCAGACATCAATTATAACACACACCGATGTTATGCAAAGTAATACACTTGCTATCACTGATTAAAGCAACTTTATCTGCAAGCACAGAGCATATGGTATAAAATTACTTTGTAAGACATGTAGCAGTCTACATAGTTCCTATTTACCAGCATGGAAATAAGCACCAGAAGAGCAGAAATCAATTACAAATCATCCCCTTATGTTTTCAAACTAAAATTTTCTCTTATTACTAAAATGTGGACATGCAAGAACCAAATATATGCCCCAAATAAAAAAAACAAGGAGGGAGCAGAGTTATAAATGTAGGATGTAGCTCAAATAACGTGTTAACTCACTGTTGCAGAATTCATCATTGGCATTGCTATGAACCCCTAAAACTAGAAACTCAAGTTGGAGAATGGCTGCTGTGGTGCAGGTAGGCAAGCACTGCTTCCAAAAGAGTTGGGCTTGCACACTGCAAGCCCCACTCTCATATTCCCTTGCGCTACCAGCATTGTGGAATGTGTGTGAAGCAAAAAACCTGCCAGGGTTAGGGCTTTATTCAATGACCTCAGTCAGTTTGACTTTGGCATCAATACGTTTGGCAGCAAAACTATTGGCAGAATCTCTGCACGTCAAAGAGTCATTGAGGTGTCAGGACGCAACTGGCACCGACCCACAACCAGTGACACTGCTGCAAAGTGCTGGCTGTTGGTCAAGCAGCATATGCGCTGTCCCACCCATCTTACAGCGTTGACTGACAGCTAATGTGGTAGGTCAGCATCCACTAGATTAAAGGCCAGCAGTATAAAGGCCTGGACTTTATATTCTACCTCACAAATAGCGATCTAATCTTCATATCTCTTTCAGTACTAGTCCAGAGGATCCTTGAAGGTCCATCTCTGTAATTAACACATTGAATTTAGGAAGTAGTGAACTATTCTGACACATCTTGATGCGCTATCCTAATTACTGCTTCATACCCCTGGGTCTTCTACTGACTATCATCCTATTTCTCATTTATGTGGACATATTTTTATACTTCTCAGAGTCCAAAAGTGTTTTCACAAATTAGAAGTGCACAAGAACATTTTGAGAAAGAAGGAAAATGGCAAGAAAGATGCCTTTGCCTACCTCTAATGCTGGCTTATTTCTCCAGGAGAAGAAAAAAAAAAAAAAATAATTCAACCACAAACCCCCTTAATAATCTTATTCAGATACCCATTTGTGCATGTAACAAAAACGTTCATTTTGGCAGCTGGCCTCTACTCCAGAAAATGGAATCACCCTCACAGTGCACAACTGCAAGGTTAGCAGCCTATCTACCCCTGGGCAATACATAACACCGCAAGCAAACTCACTGACCTTGGTGGCAGTTGGTATCACACCGATTCCTCAAGGCATCTGAGAAAATCAAAACAATTAAGATTTGGAGCCAATAAGAACTCTGAATTTCATTTTTTCATGGAAATTCTGACAATTCAGAACTGCTTTTTAGGTCACATGGAAGCACATCGGGATTCTCAGACACCTTTCCTTATCATAGTCAAAATCCATTTCTCCTCTGCTTTGTTTCAAAAAAAAAAAAAAGTTTCAAAAGTTATTGCCACTTTCTTACGTTGCACAGTAGCAGTGCATCATATGACATGTCAGAAAGGACATCAGTTACCATGGTATGACACTGGACATATTTCATCTTTCTTTCATTTTCTATAAAAATTAGTGACAATGGCTATGTACAGATTATATTTTTACGATTCAAGTGTTTTATTTTGTACCTGAATGAAAGAATTTTACATTGAAAAACTGAAACCTATACTGACAAAAATTTTGGTGCTGACTAGCCCCTGGTTAGAAAGCTAGTGCTATTAATATGTCGTTTTCCAGGCAGGAAAGAAACCAAAACCCCATCCTAAGAGAAACACAACATTTTGGAAATTTCTTTTTGGTGTGTTCATTTTCAGTGGGTGTGGGTTTTTTATTCCCAGTCCAGGGCCCACTCAGCTTCGGGTTACCACTAGCGTGTGCTTGGAGGCAGGACAGGAGTGCTGGGGACAGGACAGAGCTGCAGTGGCAGAGCTGCTCGGGGGCAGCTTTCCCGGGGACTGCCTAGCACGGGCTCTAGCAAGTGTGCTGCTTTCCTGTCCGAGCAGCCAAGGCAGTTAATATTGTTGCTTATCAATAATAAAAACAGTGATGCAATAATACATGCAAATTAAATAGTAATCAATCTGAACATTCTGACACTGCCTCAAAAGAAAACCAAATCTATATACTCAAGTCCCACTTTCCATCCCATATGCCCCAGCTGGTTGCCAGGCAACCAAAAAGTATCACTGCGCATGTGAATTAGGAGTGGGTAAAGAAAACACAAACACACAAAAGAAATGTTTGCAAATATTGTAAACTACCCACTCCCAAATGGTTCCTAGGGCTTCCATGCCCTGAGCTAAGCTCGCTGCCAGGTGGTCCCGGGGCAGCGACAGGTACGCCCGTACTGGCGTGCAGCAGCCCACATGCGTGAGTTCCCAACAAGTTCTCTTGCAGATGTTTTAGAAGTAGCTCATTAAAAGATGACATCAATCAGGCAGCTCAAGTCAGTAAGGTGACCGAGCTATTGAACACAGTTAGGGGGTGTAGCAGCACTTTCCAGAGGAACAGAGCGACCACAGGGAGTCAGATACAATTTGGTTTATTTCTCTCACGCAGCCAGCACTTTCTTGCAGCCTGTCTGCTCTGGGAAGGGATAACTCTAGTGAAAATGAGTGCTGGTGAACTTGGAACACTATGTCAAGACCCATATTCTGACCAGTAACCAATGTCATGTGGATACTACACGTGCACACATGTGCGCATCTCGCATTTTTACCAAAGGGAGTTCTCTGCCGTGAAATAACCCTGTCTGCCAATTTATTATGTGATGACAGCTCAAGAACTGAATTTCAGCATGCAGTTAGAAAGGATATCACAATGGCAGCAGGCTGAAAATATGGCTCCTGATAGAGCCAGGCAGGGGAGAAAATGGCACTGATAGCAGGATACCTGTTTTCCATCAGTGTCATGATAGCGGGGCGGGAGGGGGGGGGTGGCGAAGCAAATCTCTTGTCTCCTCTGTAACAGCACAAGCCCTGCAGCTTAGTAAAGTTATTCCAAGTTGTCCATCATGTAAATGCAACACTTTTGAATAATAAGGTTTATCATGGAACCATAGAAACATTGTTTGGAACAGGCCGTTGTTGGCCATCAAATCTAACCTCCTGCTCAGTGTGGGGCTACCAACAACATTAGATCAAGTCAGCCGTGGCCCTGCCTAGCTGAGGCTTGAATACCTCCAGGGATGAGAGTCCAGAGCCCCAGCAGGCAGCCTCTTCCAATGCCGAACCACCCATCCAGGAAGGAAACATGTCTCCTGGAGCCTTCCAGGAAGGGGACAGCATGGCCCCATGCTGGACTTGAACCAGAGTTTTAAAGATGAAAGTCCTGGTGTCCTATTCCTTGTCTCCAGAGACATTGATTTTCCTTAATTTGATATAATGCTCTTATTACAGCTGGCAAATTAAAAAGGCTAGCCAAAAGAAATTCTCTCAACTTCTAGAAATTGGCACTACTTGTTATGATTGAGATATTAATAACACTGAAATTGGCTCAATTTCCAGTTGGACTGAACACAGTTTGATTGATTTTTATCTCGTCTTCACCTTTCCCTACAAATATAGTAAGTCTGAAGATGATTTTTAATGACACAGATCTCAAATACACATTTTAGTAAGTAAATTGAAAATGGATTTGCATCTTGAAACAGGCCAGGGAAAAATCAATTCTTTATAGATCATGTTTTTAGGCACAGGAAAGCCAAAGCCTGTGGGTTTAATCTGTGAAATTATGCACACTTGAACATGCACCTCATATAGTAAAATAATCCTGCAGAGCAGCAATTTTGATTTGAAAACATTCATCCACTGTTCTTAACACTTAGCTGAAAAAAGGAGAGGAATGATATACTTACCACTCCATGCACATTCTTCAAGAACACTTTTTTGACTCTTGAGTAAGAGAGTAGCAGAAAAAAGAAATCAAGTACTATATGGAATGCTCTGCATTGATCTTCACTCACATTCATTTTGTCTGTGTGTTACTCCATTCAGTGGGCTATCAGCATGTATTCATTCCCTGAGAGCTACGGAATTATTACAGTCCTGTTCCAAATCATCCATAAACAGCGCAGGGAGCTCACAAAGTCTGTGAGGAATTACGTTCCTATCTTTCAAACCCGAGACAAGCAGACCTCTACAGATACCTCCAACCAAAACTGAGCTCTACAAAGATCTGACCAATCATCCATATTATACTCTCATCCACTCTAAAAAAGCTATTGCAATTTTTTCGATGATGACAATATTTAGGCCTCATATATTAAATACATGTAGATCCCAGCACATCTGTGGTGGCTCTTTGGTTTTTGTTTTTCCCCTAAAAGAAACCATGGCACTATAGCAAAATAAATTGCAGATTTTCTCAGGTGGCTAGAATCATACTATGACTACAGAAGATTATGTGCAAAGACAATTAGTTCCCATAGACAAAAACACTTGCATGAATTCTTTAAAACATTATGTGGCAAGCACGTAACACCTATTAGATGCACATCAGTTCTACCATAAAGCTAATGCCTACACAATTGCTTTGTTTAACCACTAAAATTAGCCTGACAAAAGATTCAGTTGCCCCCAGCCTGTCTTTACCTGACACATACAGCAACTACACAGATGTCCTTTTTCCCAGGGACAATAGGTTTCCTAACAGCATTACTTGCCAATTCCTCTATTTTCATAGAATTTTTATTGGGACTATTAAAAATGCTTGGCATTACCACCAGCCCCTAATCAAGGGGATGGTTTAACAACGGCTCTGACATCAACACCACATTCATCCTCAGATGAATCTGAGGACATTGCTATCACAAGCCCATCAACTTCCAACACTGGCAGCAGCTTCTGGTTCCAGACCTTAATATGTACACGAGTTATAAAGAATACTTGTTCCTTTCCTACTGATTTTCCAAATAATTTTCACTAAGAAATGCTTCCTCCCATAATTATAACATCTCTCAGCATGCACCACAAATAGCCTAAACTGTTTTTTGAGCCTCCTCTCTGGAGCAAGCCTGCAGTCAGTTCTCACCCTCCTTGGCTACTGTTGAAACAAGAATCCCCTCCTCAACCCTGTTATCAGTCTACTTTACTGCCAGCAGCACCTTTAGTGTTTTCAAGGTAATCTACACAAAAGTAATTTGTCATGCACACTGACTGACATTTAGCTCTCACCTCACAGGCAAGAAAATCATCGAGGCAAAAAACATTCCTGATGTAGAACAGATAAAATAAAGCACGTCAAGTGAAGAATGAATTGTATGCCAAAATGTTGAGAGAGACAGAAATACAGAAATGTTTTTTCTTCCTAAGACATGTGCAAGAGAAACCTAGTATCAACAGAATTATAAACTTTCTAGGCTAGGATATAATGTGGAATAAACTTATATATAGCATAGTGCCCTCAAGATACCAGATTTGGCTGTGTGCTAAACAAGCCTAGAAAAGACTCATTTGCATTTTTTACTGCCACATAGGGCTAGAACTCTGAAAGGAATAATGAGAAGAGACAGCTCTGCTCCAGAGACTGCTTTGTAGATTAATTTGCACTTAGTAGTTACCTAATAAATGAGGCGTGCAAGTTGGTAACATTGACCAAGGAAAGGGATTAGGCATAAGAAATATCTTTGAGATTGGCATCGTGCATTTTGGGACTGTGTTGTTTGCTCCAACAGGAAAGACCTTTACTCAGAAGTATAAAGGCACGTTTCAATACATCTTGACAACACCTTTTGTTTCTGTTCTTCCAGGATTTTTTTTGCCAAATTTGTAATGAAAAAGTTATTCTTTTACTTCGCAAGAAATAACAAACTATTTCCCCCACATAAAACAAGCGGTTTGGGGGTAATAGGACAAGCAGAGTACCTTCCTCCTTAAGGAATGGCAAATCCATACCCAGTACTGACTGCATAGTATGGCCAGGTTGCCAAATGTGCTTGGGGATTCACAAAATCCGAGTCCACCAGTCTGCAATGAAATCATTTGAGAGCTAGTGAGATTAGGAGCGAGGTTATCAGTGGGCAGTTCTCATTGGCAAGCGTAAGACAGCCCCTCTTTCAAACAGCAAGCAGTGGGTGGGGAAATAATTGATGAGTCCAGGAAAACCACTATGTGCTGTAAGTCTTAAAAATCAATGCAAATGTCTGTCTTCTTAATTAAGTCTACCTTGAAAGCAGTGAAGCAGAAGTAACCTAAGAGTTTATAATGCCTTTTAAGACCTGCAGAGCAGTAACATTTTAAATCCTACTAATCTGGTATTTACACTACAGTATAAATAGCTACCACATCCCTGTTCAGGCACAGACATGATTCATTTTACTTCTTGCACTCCTCCTTCCTTTTTCCTCTCCCCACAGGCAACTACTTTATTTCTGAGTGTAACTGTAAAGGGGTGAGAAAAAGCCAAGGAAACTTAAGAACTAAAATACTAGTTATGTAACAGAAAACACAAACAAAAGGTGGAAAAATTCCAGGATAAGAATAAAACTGCAGGCTGTGACCTAGGTTATAATTCAATTCTGCAATAGCATTGCAAAGACCTGAGGACTATAAAACTGTAGCATAATATTTGCAGTATTGGCAAGAGCTGCTTCCAATGTATATGATCTACTGAATTACTTAAAGTGTCAGTTCTGCAGACCACTTAAGCATGTAATTAACATTAAGTGTATCCTTAAGTCACACTAATTTTAAAAGTTTAGACACACGTAAGTACTTGCAGAATTAAAGGTGTCAGAGCCAGACCATCAGCTGCCTGTACTGTTTCAAGTGAGCTACTACATACTTCAGATGAAGATCTGCATTTAACTCCAGTTTTGGTCCACTGCATCAAGGAAAGCTTCTATTAACCCTTTCTTGCACCAATGGAAACCCATATCCTTAAAAAGAAAAAATGAAAGAAGATGATTTTGCATGCAGTATGAGAAAGCCCAGATAGCCAGTTCAAGGCCTTGCGCAGCAAAACAACTCAAAATTAAATCCTTGTAGTAGCACTTTTTTTCTGATTTATATTACACACAAAGTACTGTGTGCACCTTTAAACACCAGTATACAGCACTTAGTACTGGTCTCAGCTGATCAGTTATGTTTCTGGCTTAGCTGCTAAAAGTTAGTGATGTTCAGCATTTTTAATTTCTCTTTCCTCCTGAGGGATGCAGAGCAAGAACAAGACTGTCTTGCAATGCAAGTACTAAGCACATGCACACGACTGACTCAATCCTTCTTACTGTAACATTATATTAAAAAATAATGCAACAGTTAATAAAATAAGAGAAGGGAAGGATTTTGTCAAAAATACATGCTTTTTCACTGAAAAACGTTGAAATTCTTCAGTCATATCATTCTAGAATTATGTGGTATACCACAAAAAGATCTGTGAGCATCTATAGGAAAGGTTATATGTTTTTCCCATTCTAGAGAAAGAAAAACATAGCAACTGTGCAACCTTTCCAAGTTTGTACTACAACACAACTAGGGTAGCAGAGGCGTCCTGAATGGCAGGAAAATCCTGAATCCCCCTACATTACAATCCCTTCCAAACTAGACATAAACAAGTATTTGCCTTTATCGCATATGTATTAAGTACACCCATTTTAGACTGGTATTGTTCTTTTCCAGAACATACATTCCATCACGTGCAGTTAAAGTGTTATTCATCACATTTTCAGCTACATCTTTTAAGCTGTTTGCTTATGTAAGATTTGTTCAGTATATTGATTTTTTTTTTTCTACAGATATTAGCTATATCTTTTCCTACTTTTAACAGACAGATGAACTTTAAACATAAGCGATCCGTTGGATTACCCTTGTAAGCAAACTGTTTGGCAAAGCGAGTGGTTCTTCACACTCTGACCCAGTAAATGAAATAAATTAAAAGACTTATATAAATATGTCTGTAACATCATTTCTATAAACAAAACGAAAACTGAATACACAAAATTTCCTTTGTATGGTAGATGGACTTTTAAATGCTGTATGTAACTTGTCTCAGAAAATATTTCAAAAAAATGTAAGATTTATCAGAAAGCTACGGGTCTGTTACTCCAAAAGTAACAAGAATTGCTCCAGCTTCAATCTCATCAGATATTTGACTGAAACAGGACTCTATATACGAGAGAGTAACTTTATTCACACTAAGTTTTTTTAGACTACAAAGCACTGTGAATCAAATGACAGAAAAGACTGTCAGCTATGGAATACAACTGGTAAAAACATATATACACACATACACATGTGTGCGTGTTGCAAAAACTGCATACAGTGTTATAAAGTAGAAATAACATAACTCAAAAATATTATTTAAAAAGGCTAAGATTAGGTCTTTTGACCAGATAAAAAATGACAAGTAATTTTACATACGTTTACATATTAATGTAAATGCTATAACATTAGTTAATATGAGACATGCCTGGTTCAGTGCAAATGAGGAGACAATGCAATAATTTTTCTTAGGTGTGGATATTCCACTGCCTTAGACCTCAAATTTTTCTACGTGGCTCTCTGCGCTGTATAGAAGGTGGAGCTTTTGCAAAAATGCATTACACGGTCAGCAGGTGCCTGTGCAGGTACACACATCTTTTACAATTGCATTCATCACTTGTAAATTCAGGTGCTATTTAAATCTAAATCTGGCTGAAGGTGTAGGTCACTTCTCTTTAAATCTAAACCTGACTTAACTGTCCCCGTTCCTAAGACAGGCCAACTACCTATATTATGGCAAATTTTAAAATTCTTTGATATCTTCCTGTTTTAGCTAGTATGAATCCCAGTAAATTCATTTAAAGTCTAAAGCAGCTTTGCATTGTTCAAGATGCTTTATCTATAACTCTCTGAATGCTTTTTGGTAATTAAATGTTTGGTCTTATGCATTCTGTTCTCATCCCTCAGTTGTGTAAATGCAGGAAAACATACGTCCAAGCATAATTAAGGCTTGACCAACAGATTAAGAAAAATAAGTAACAAAGACTTTATTCTAACAAGATGCAAATTACTCAAATTCCCAAAGGTCAGAAACATAATTTTGTCCTCATTTTATTTGGGGATTGGTAAAAAGTATTCCTTGTTGGTTTTTAACATTTTTATATCCATATTACCACTTTTTGCACCTTGGTAAAGACTGCATCTGTAGCACTGATAACATACACACTACTGTTCAACACAGAGAAATAAAGGAAGTTATAGACTGGAAAATGGAAATTACATAGGACAATATACATTTTTTTCCATACATAGCTAAAAAGATTTATATAATGTAAATGTATTGTATTTCTATATATGTAATACAGGCATATAAAATTAACTGGCTTTCTACTAGTGTTACAACTGGAGAGAGTTATTGCAGAAGATACAGAATAAGGAACAAGTGATACATTTACAAATTTGGTAGGGAAATCACTCCATGCACAGAACTGAGAGAAAGGATGAAAAGGAATCAGAATACACTGGGACAGATTTTTCAAGCCTATTACGCCAAGACAACCAGTACCTGAAATAAACCTCTAAAAGTTGTCAGTCTTGCCAAACATTTGATTCCTAGGCATGTCATTAACTTTCAAGACATGCTGTCAGTACAATTGCTGCAAAGCACTATCGGTGAAGGTTCTGGGTTAAGTGGCTGTTAAAGGGAAGTTATTAATAGAGCATTCATTTTGTATACTATTGCTCCATATCAATTGCATCACTTGAATGTCACAAAAAGCAGGGCAAGCCAAGATATCCTAACCTGAACCAAGTCCAGAATCTGCCCTTACTTTTGTTGCTTCAGAGAGATAACGCTGAATACTGAGCTTCCCCAGCTGTGCCATACATTTGAAACATCTTTGAGGAGAGGATCAATTTACATCCAAAATGCAAAAATGCGCTGCCTTTAATACTTGGTTTTCCGCATGGCATTACTGTTGTCAGCACTGCTGCAGCATCAAAACCAGGCAAAAGCTTCCTTACTCCTGAAGAACTGCTGCATAGTTAATCTGTGAAGCAGTGAAAGCCCCCAGCCAGCCAGGGGAATCGCTCTGGCCTGGAAGTGCTTGCAGGACAAGGACAATCTCCCCTTGCAAGCCCCAAGAAGAGGGGAAGGAGACACAGCAGGGAGGTGCTGTGAGAATTTGGGACAGCTCTAGTTTAAGGCAGCCAGAGGAGATGGCGATTTTCCAACAGAGGCCGCTGCCACCTGCGGTACAGCTCGGAAAAGCAGAGGCGGACAGGCAAAAAAATGGGGGTGTCCACTTGGTACTCACCATAGCGTGTTTCCGGAGGTATTCCACCTGGGTTTTCTGCAGCAACAATGCCTCACTAGTCAGGCACTCCAAGATGAAACTAAAGGTTTATTAAGCTCTGCAGAAGGCTGCCTCAATGCAGCTGTTGTCTGCATGACAACCTTTCTTTGTCCTCTGCCATTCTCATATGGCAATATTGCACAAACACACCCTGTACGCTACCCTTACCCTTTTCTTATTTTAGCTGTATTTACTCCATATCTTTCCAGGCAATATGGATTTTTACTGATGTGTGAAGTTCTTATATTTTAATTATCAGCCAGAAAGGTCATTTTAAATCCTACTGTATTAATAGTTATTCCCAGGTGTGTAATACTGATTAACTGTGAACACTCAGAAACATTTTTTGATGACTGCTGCAAAAAGGAAATCCAGTGCAAATGCAGCTAGTATGTTGACAGTATTATGCACAGCACACTAACACAAAAAGAGACAAGTTTGTAAAATGCAAATGAATGAAGAGTGCATTCACATCTATTCACCCTCTCCAGTCAAATTCAAACTCATTTTGTCACAGAAAGCGGCACATCATCCTCATTTGGTCATACCTATAACGGTATTTTCTGATGCAATGCCTGTGGAGAGCAGAATTCTGCTCTTTTCAGCATAACAGAAATGTATACTGGGCTGATACTGACTTAACTGAGGTGATCCCCCAATGGAAATGCAATAAAACTAGATTTTAACTGAAAGTGCAGGAAACAACTTCTACTTAAGACCCTTCATAATCAGTGAAGACATTTCCTAAACACAATGGGTGGAAATCCTTGCTTCCCTTTCTCCTCAGTATTTGGGCACAGATGTGGTTGCTCCAGAGAGCAACCACAACCAAGGCAGAATTTCCTCCCCACACGTTCCTTCCTCCAAATGACAATGACTAGCGTATCAGCAAGCCAGTTTATATTGGCAGAGCATGCAGAAAACTCAATCCCGCTAGCAGGGGTGGAAAATACACCACAACCTAGTACTGTGCTGCTGCTGAAGTAGAGCCTCACCCCAGCTGCAGCCAAACTCCAAGAGAGCTCCTCTTGGTATGCTCCTGCACTATCTCATGGACTCTGAGAAAAACGACTCTATGGATGCCTCTCTACATATTTTACAGCAAACAGCATTGATTCAGGGGAAAGCTAGTAAGGACATACTCTTTTCTGGGTTCCCCTCCTACTGTTTCTGTCATGCAAAGGAATTATTTTGGAGCAGAATATTCCGGGTTATCTTACAGCAATGTTTTGGTGCTTGGGACAGAGGTGGGATGTCTCTCTTAATTAGTATGAAGTATTTCACCAAACACTCTCATTTTCAAGCAAAGAAATGAGATTAAATGCACCCCACACACAAATTTTCTGTGAGCTTTCTTTTACTTGTTTCATTCAACAATTTTTACCAAATAAATACTGCACTGAATGGTAACAGTGATAGTGAGACTCAAGTGAATCAAAATGACAGACTCAAAATGAAAAAACCACACTTTATATGCTCTTATCACAAAAATTCAAAATCTACCCCAGTTGGATTAAAACATTGTTAAATCCGTCTTTTGCACTTGGAACTATCACTTGATAAATTAATGCCACTTGGTAAATGAGACATGGACTGAATCTTATTTATCTGTTAGCACTAGTAAACTCTAAGATGTGACTCTGGAATCATCAGTGATGATTGATCATTTGTCATTAACCTGATTGCATAGAATTCATAGGCAGAAATATCCATAACTTTGAGACTCCCACTCTTGCCTTGTAGAACAAACCTAGAAATGAAATCAGTGAAACAGTGGAATAACTGGGAGAAAAGCATTCGAATTTGTTAAGTCTTTGACCCGCATGCAGAATATGCAATATAAATGCTTTTACGTATCTCTGCTTCATGAAAGCATGCATATTAAGAATGCTTTTTAAATTACTCATTAACGGTTCATTAGCAGTTTGACTAATGGACAGCCAAATCACGTCCAGGAGGATTTCAGGTATTTGCCTCATAGTGGCCTTTTTTTACCTACTCACAAGAGAATGTATGATACCTGGGCTTGCAATCTCATAAGACTGGGGTTGGTCTACATAAAATAAAAATTTATAATCATTTTAGGGAACACCGGGAGTTGTTTAGAGTTGGATCGGCTAGCAGTTTCTAATACAGATGATGGGGTAAAATGCGTAGAATAGCATAGAGAGGCCAAGACCTGAAGCAGCATGTCTGAAGGCAGACCAACTACCCTCTAGCTTTTGTTATTCTAATTATTAAAGACAGAAATTGAAAGTCTAAATGAGATAGGCCCTATACTTTGAACAATTTATCAATATATTTTGAAAGCTTAAGAGATTTTACTATTATCTGGGTCATTTTGGTAGAAATACTTGCAAACACCTTTTTTTTTCTGATTAAGACTAAAAAGGCAAGGTCTTCAGGAAATGAAGTTATAGGCTGACTGTTCTCAGCACAGTAACTCTGTCAATGTTTGCAAGGGGTTAAGCTTGAAAATGAGTGATGATGAAACTAAATTTATGTCTGTACATGAAAACATTAATTATGATTTCTCAAATGAATACAGAAAAAGTCATACATCTTTTAAAGAACCATATGTTTCTGCTTTTAAAATGAAAACAAATTAAAATATCCACAGGAGCTTTTATAGTGATTAAAATCTGCCAACCAACTGAGCTAAGTAAGTTAATTAGCACCAAAGAAGCCTCAAGTGATCTGCAGTTTTAGACATTATTCCTTTGTCTTAAATTTAGATGACTAAGGTTACTTTATATATGGAAAAGATTTATGTAGCATGGTACAAAAGACAAAGAGCAATGTGGGAATGATTTTCACCTAATTTCTTTTCTACCATATTTCCTATGCTTGTTTAGTTACAGCACAAAGTTCACATCAGATAATAGCAGCCATTTTATAATCATCGCTTTACCAAATGCAAATTCCCATGAAGAGGAAACTTACTTTGTATAAGTTCAAAGAAAATACCTGATAGAGCTAAATGCCCAGCCACAGACAAATTTAAATTGAATACAAACCCCACCTTTTTTTTGGTGCTTTTTGGGCCCCAAATTGTTTGAAGCTCTCTGTACCATTTTAAAACTATCTTCTAAAACAGTTGGTGTTACAGCTTTTCCTCAAAAAACTAGCAAGCTATATTGAAAAGAAATCCCTGACATTTCTTAGTTGCTCTCTAACAGTGACCAAAAGCATATACACAGCATACATTGCACCCAGTCATAATATCATGAACAAGGAAAATAATTTTTATTTTACTACTGCAAATAGGTCTGCAAAAATACTGAAAACAATTTTCTATGAATACTAGTTGAAATTTTAAATTAATCTGCCATTGTATGTATGAGCATCTGTGTTTATTTTCTCTGAATAGTCTATTTACTGGAAGCATTTCTAAATGAATAAAGTTACTGGCAGCACATTTCACGTAAACAGAATTCACTTCTTGCAAGTATTCACACAAAACCTGATTCATCCAGGAGCTCTTCCAGTGAAATAACAAAAATAATAAACACCTCCTATGTCAGCATAGGATCTAGGACCACGCAGCTGGGACAGAACATTCAGCCGGTTTTCCTATAACCAATATTCACAATTGCTTGTTAACAAGCTGATGAAATTATTTGATAAATTCTCTGACATTTTTCCCAAATGTATTTCACATCCATCACTAACAGTTTGTAGACATGAAAAAAGAAATTAGTCAAATAATTAGTACCAGATTACAAATAAAGAATGAATTTAGACAAGCACTTCAAATGACCAGTGTGCACAAATAAAGAACATTAATAACAATTGCAGAAATGCAGTCTCTGTGCATTGTGCAGGTGCAGTGAACCAAATGGTTTCTTTGCACAGATCCTTTATGCTTTCTTCTTGTTCTTCAGAAAAAAAATGTTTGCAACTACACCTTTCACCCACAAAAGAAAAATGGGCGAAAATGCCACTGCAGCCCACTGCCCTTTAGAGAGTTCTTTGTGAACTGAAGTAGGCTACGATGGAAGCATCAGAGCTCTTCCCAAGCATGCTCAAAAGTGTCTTAGCTAATGGCTACCAGGCACTGCAGGCTGGCGTTCTCAACTCATACAATCATTTCAAATCCTTTGGCCAACTGTTATGTAACATTTCAACATTTTTTGCAACTTCTCCTGCCTCTAAAATTTCTCAACAACCTACTTCAAAGCCCTGACACAAACCCTGTTTTGCTTAAGAAAATGGTATTATACCATCATACTTCAATCAGTAAAATAAGCCATGCTTTTTTGCTCACCATGAGGTAAGAACATATTTCTAATTTTACCAGTGTCATTGAACTCCTTTTGCAGGGTTGCCTTTTTGCAACAAGATCACCTTCTACTTTATTGCAAGTCAAGTGGTATCTCAGAAGTGTAGCACCTCATAGTTCAGATGCCTAGTATTTTAAGGATTGATTTTTTTTAATTTTTTTTTTTTTAAGTCCATGAATGGCAGAGACATGTTTAAAGACCAAAGATAAGAGGAACATTCATTATTATGGAAACTTAATCAGGATAATAGCAGTCTCACAACTATGTCATTAAATCTGTGGGGAAAAGTGACAAAACTAATACTTGACTAACTCCTACATGTTTCTGACTGTACATTTGTTTTCAGCAAGAAAGTTTCAACAGCACTTTGTGACAAAGGCACCATCATCATTGAATGTTCTAAATCTGGGGATCTCTAGGACGCTACTATAATGCTTACTATATTGTAAACTGGGCGAGTCTTGCATTCCACATGGGCTACTGTGAATATTAATTTTTGGAAAAAACTTAGAGACATAGTTATGGAAGCACAGAGTATGGAAAAAAAGAGTATAGCAAATGCGGAGTCTTCTTTTCCCAAGCCTAGCTCAAGGTGTCAGCTCAGAGAGAGAGGCCTCCCTATGAGAATGTGCCAAGTCCTCTGACCCCTGAGAATTAGGGATTTCAGTGTGGTTATCCACAAAAGAAAACAATTATGCATTTGAAAAACCTGTCTGTAATGGGCATTTCCTTCATCTCAGTGAGATTAAAGTAAATGGTCTGCTACTGTATTAAAAGTCATTAGTGTCATTACAGCTGAAAGAATTCAGGTAGGTGGAATAAAGAACAATCTCTATTGCTGTAAAGTTGTCTCATTTAATATATATATTTTTGCCACCATATAATTTGTGCAAAAATTTATTTATTTTAAATTAAGTTTTGTCTCCACAAGTTCTCCCTCAGTCTGCAACTGAAGCAGTAACTTTAAGTACCAGCTGCAATCGATTATCTTTTAGTTTGACTTGATTACACTAAACAACAAATTTGACAGAAAGTAGGTAGTAGCACAAGGAAATAATAGCAAAATCATTTTTAACCTATTACATTTGAAGTTTTCTTGAATAACTGTGCAGCAGGGCAGACTGAAAGCTTTCCCAAGCACAGCAACACAGCAAAAACTTGTCGGACTAAGCTCCTAGTTTAGCTTACACATTACTAGTAAATTGAAAGAAAATATTCATGGGAATTAATCTGCATTACCATTCTAGAAAATATTGCTGTACCTTCAGGTCTTAAAATAAATAAATAAAAAAAACAACCAAAACCTGTTGATTTTAATTTTAGAGGCACCACCAATACACCTTCTGGAGCATTTGAACGTCATGCACCCAGTGTTTGTCAGATCAGTATCAGTGCTGTGTTACCTTCAGCCATCAACATGAGCTAACCAGCAGGACATTTCTAAAAGATTCCAAGTTAACAGACATTGATAGGATTTTTCTGCTAACAATCGAGGCTTTTTCTGACATTTGATACAATAGATAAAAGAAAGGGGTCCTGATGCATCCCCTCACATAATGAGTGGTGTTACTTTTTTTAATTTTCCTTCATAAACATGCATCACTTCTCTACTTAAGTAAAAGCCTCCTCTCCTCCCTTGCTCTACGATATGACCATGCTGCAAACGTTTAAATCTTAAGCAAATCCAATCCCATGCACCAAACTCTAAACATAAACCAAGTTGCATACACATTTAGTTAACAACTGCAGTAAAGTCCACCTGCAAGAGGATGCAGTAATGAAAGCACAGAAAAGCGGGGTTGCTATGAAGAGGGTAACATCACTAAAATCTTACAGTAATTAATAACTTTTTCTGAACTGTTACTGTAAATTATCATAAGCCACCTGCTGTCTACAAACTTCTATGGGTGGACACCACAAATTCCACTATTTTATTTTGAAAATGGCAAAGTAGCACATTTGTACATTTCTCTCCTCTGTCCTCATTTAAATTCAAGAACTGACACCCAGTAAAGGCCTAAAACAATGAAGACAAAATACTTTCTGAGGAAAGTGAAGATGATGTTACAGATTCCATTCTGGATAAGGAAGACATTCATTAATTTGACACAAAATAATTCTCCTCCAAATTTGTAAAACGTAGCCATGATTTTGGAACTGAAATGTGGAAATGTGTGCATTTGTACTTTGAGCTAAAAGATTACATGATTTAATCTTTGTAACAATCTGTAATATTATTGTAATCCACCTGCAGAGTAGTGCCATCTTTTTCTCCCCTCAGTCTTATTAGTCTTAACAGTGGTTGCTTCCCTGTAGGAATCAACAAAATAAAGTTCACCTTTACTCTGTCTAGGTAGCAGAGAAAAGAGTTGATGTTATTTAAATTGAGAGATTACTGAAATAAGGGAGATGTGAGAAAAAGGGAAAGGCATACTAACATAAGTAAACATACAGTGAAAGTCAGAAGCTTTGCAAAGAACAAGAACATTAAGGCAAATATTATAAACAATTCACAAGAATACAAGAGCTATACCATTATATATTACAGAAAAGAAGAAATGGGGAAGGTAGGTCTAAGCTATAGCCAGGAAAGAAAGGCAAAAGGAAGGAGATTTACTTTTTATAGAATATGGTGCATGATAACTAATCCACAGTAGCTGGAATCTGCTAATAGGCAGAGGAGCAGCAGCACAAGTGTTTCACCTTGACTGCTATGATGTTTTTTCCCCATCCTTGGATAAATTTTAAACAATTCAGACTAGGCTATCAAAACTCCAGAAGTATTAGCTGAGGGTAGACCCCCAAGGCAGCATTTGAACAACTTCCAACACATTTCCCAAAGGTTATATGCTTAAGGAGAAAACACACTGGAAACAAATTGCATGCATTTACCAACTATATTCTGAAACTGCCATTTTCACTAAGAAAATAAATAAATTGAAAATCCATAGTCAGTGACTTATCAGTTTGAAATGACAAATTATATACCAACTACAGCTCCAGTCAGCCTAAACTGGTCACACAGCTAAAGCTCACTCCATTTGAATTCAGGCTGGTCACTTCAGCTTCTTTTCAAAATTATTCAGCTGAGATACAAACACTGTGAGATTGGTTTGGTTGTGAATTGCACTATTTAAACAATTTCAAAGGTTGGACACAACAAAGAATGTTCAGACATTACTTACAGTGTGAATTCTCAATTTCTCTAATTGTCACAAGTATGACCAGAAATCTTGTTTGTGTTCAGTCTAAGAATTTGAGAAGATGACAGTATGGTTAGCAATTCTTAAAATCATTCACTTGTATCCTTTTTCTGCATTTTAAATATTATGGTGTGCTCCAGACACAAAGGAATCTTCATTCAAATCAGAACTTCAAATACATCATTTTATGGCAAATACTGGCCATTCCCAAACCCAAGAAATGATCCTTTCTTTATTTTGTGTTATTGGGCATCACATGCTTTTACAGCAGATATTTCTGACGTAAATACTTGTTCAGTACAAAAAGTGAGGAGCAATGAATCTTGACTAATACTTTGAGCTTCTCCAGTATTCATTGTCACAAAACATTGACAAGTAATTTAGTCATTTACAGGGCTGATTTCCCATGGATTTTCTGCTATGTTTTAGTCGCCAAACAATAAAACAAAATGCTTTGTGTCAGGTATACTAGCAATCCAAACTGCACTTTCAGGTAGCTTCATTTGGACATATGGAAGAGAGCCATTCCTATCAGAATAAATAATGCAGTGAATTTCTTCTAAAGATCACAGAAATGTAGCAACACACAGCTGAAAGGGGAAGGTGAAGAGATGATCTAAGCTAACTGCTACTTTGAATTAGTATCCTTGCAGATATACATCTCATCCATTTTTAAACACTTCCAAGAAAAGCTATTTTGCAGTCTCCTAAGGAGACAGGTCTACAGTTTATTTCTTAACCTACAAAACTTGCACTCTTAATTCATTACCTAAATCTCTCTTGCTGCAATTAAGCAACTCAGCATTTGTCCTACCCTTGGTGAGAATACTCCTCTCCTTATGACAATATTTTTCAGATTTTTAGAACTCTGCTCTTGTCTCTAAGCTCAGCCAAACAGTTCCTCAAACCCTTCCTCACAAATCATGTTTTCTAAAGCTGTAATTTTTTTTGCAGTTCCTTGGACTCTTTCCTCTTGCTCTGCATTTCCCTTATATGTAGTGCCCATAATCGGGCCAGCCTCACCACCTGCATGCCCTGGCAGGAACCAGAGGGAGATGATTGCTTCCCATGGCTTACGCACACTGCCATTGCCAATTCTACCCAGAACAGGCTCTGTCATTTTTCCATACCATCACACGACTAGCTCACATTTAGTCTGTCATCCACTATAAACTCCTATACTCTTTTCTGCTGTATTGCTGTCCAGCCAGTTGTTCCCTCTTTTTGCATTTGTGGCTTTGTATCTCAGGGCAGTACTTTGCCATTGTCTTCCCAAGTGTCATCTTGTTGGTCTGAGGCTGTCTCGCCATTTACCCAGCTCTGCTCTCCACCCCGCCAGTTCCCCTCCCTCAGCTTGGTATCACCTGCAGCATTTACCTAATCCCAGTTACATTACCGAAGATGCTGAGGAGTTTGAATAGACCTGGAAACATATTAATCCTTTCTGGGAAATCAGATAAAATGATCTCCCCCTTGACAAATTTTATTGATAACTATTTTGAAGTGCTTTACAGCTATTTGTTAACTCACTTCACAGCAAGTTTGCTGATACCACTGCTCTTCAAACTACAGATCACTGTCCTGAATAGCCACTTTCTGCCCGGTCACAAGTAAGCCCGTTTATCTATTTTGACTGAGTATAGGAGGTGGAGGTCATGAAGTAATTCTCACTTTCAGAGGAGCCGGGATGTCCGCAAGATCTGCATGTGGGTCAGAAGCCATTTCCTCAGCAGTGACAGTGTTGTGTGGAACAGGCAGAAATATGGCAGAAACCCAACTACTTCCCTTTCCCTCAGCAGCCCAGCCATCCTATCAGTGAAGGCAAATCAGACAATCCTGACTATTTGTTCTTGACAAACCCAGAGTGTCTATGATTTACTGTTGGATTAATCTCCAGCCACTTACTTGTCGGGGCACACTGTGATGGCCGGGGCTCCCCGTGGTCCAGCGGGGCAGGGCCTGGAGTGAGTCAGGGCCCAACCTGCTGGCCCTGGCCAGGGAACGGGGCAGCCAGGGGACACAGGTAGTCCCAGCTCAGTGGTGCCCATGGCTGGGCAGGGCTGTGGAGAGCTGGTGGCCCTGGGCTGGGCTGAAGTGGGGTCCTGGGCCACGGGCAGGGTGGGGGCAAGACCCCAGGGGAGAGGGGTCAGGGCCAGGGAGGCCTCTGATTGGGCCCAGGGCCCTGACTTTACCGACTAATTGTTGAAATATCTGCTCTCACATTTGTTTGGGTTTTTTTTTTCAAGCATCACAGTTCTAACTCATACAACAGACTAATAGACTCCCGATTTATTTATATCTTTTCCTCCTGTTCAAATGCCCGAGTACTGCATTTGCACTCTGGTTGGTTGGGTTACCATCCACCCTCCATCACAAAAATGGTCACTAACGTTTCAGCAATACTGTTGCAGTTAGTTCTTTACATAATCTGGAACTAACTAACTCAGAACCCTTGAATTTCATAACAGGATTATTCTATTTATTGCTATTTTTAATGCGCCGTGTCAATGTGCTGTCTTCCCCAGTATACCCATTGATTACATGAAGTACCTGATCACAGTTAGTAGAAAGAAAAAGCCATTGGATGCTTCAACCTCCGTCAAAGACCACGATGAGTCTGAACAGAGTTTTCACAAAGGCAGACCTGAACCAAGGATTCGTGAGAGTTTTAACAATTCTTCAGACATAGGCCTCTTTTACATATTAGCCTTTAACCCTCTGGACCAAAATTAAAATCTTTAAGTCAAATTTAAAAGCAAGTTTTATCCCATTATTTTAACCTGTCTTTTGTCCTTAAAACATGTAATCCCAAAGATTCATTATTATAGTAAGCTACGTTTTTCCCAAAAGGTTCAGTTTATATACAGGGTTATAACATCCTTTCACAAATCAATGCTTTTAAAATTTCCTCCTGTAGAAAAAGACATATTTGTATTTAATGTTCATCAAAAGCTTTATTTCTTCAGACAGAGAGCACAAGGAAACCATGCATGCTGTTCTGCATTAATTTTAATCTAATGTAACATAGTAGTCCAATATCGAACTATTTTGGCAGAGTTGTGCAGTTAGCAGAGGTGGCTGAGTTATTTACTGCAAACAATCTAGCCAATACAGACATGTTTCCCTGTCTGCTGTTCAATCACACTGAAGATCTGGTTACGTGATAATGGGAGCACAGAAGAGGAGCCTTATCTCTATGTCAGTAAGATTTTTTTAACTGCTATCTCTATAGCAGTCTAAATCTTCCCTCAGCAAAAATTAATGCAAAAGAAAATGTTAAAAGCTACAGAACAGTAACTCTAATATTTAGCTATAAACGTTGGAATTGGAATTAAGGTTCAAGCATCATCATTTTCATAAATCCGACTGGACTGCTGCAGTTTATCCAGATGTCTCTATTCCAGCTGTGCTTTGTACTAGAGCAGTCAGATCCTACTTTTGGTTCATTAAAGATAGCATTATGAAAGGATTTGTGGGGTTTTGCTGTGCTTTTTATTTTGCTTTATGACTCCTTCTTTTGAATCTTGTACTCACTGTTGCCATCTAAGATGCCATCTAAATTCTGAATGCCTTTTACATAGAGAATTTGCTTCCTAATATTCAGTTTAGTATTTAGCTCTTCAAGAATGCTTCAGCATTATCTCTTTTCTAGTTATTAGCACACCCTCTTTTCTTATCTGGATGGTGAATTTAATTTGAATTTTCCTGCTTTTATTTAAGGCTTGATTTTCTACACCTGTTAGCGAAACCAGTCAATGAAATGCTAAGCTTTTAGCCAATGTCCATAAAATCAGTTTTCTTGCCTTTTACATACATTTAAGATTATAGGCTAGTTTCTTGTCAATCTGCCTCCAGTCTCCTAACTGTATGTCCCTCGCTTCTATAAAATCCACTTTAAGACTCCTTCTATTCCAGTTAGCGCTGTCAATGGGCAGTATAATCTCTTTGCTAATGCTATTCTTGATACAGAGCCAAGTTGCCAAATGCATGCGTAGTGACAAAATAAAAAATGTGCTTTGTATCATTCTTCCTTATCACGTATTGACATTTTAATGCCTTTTCCTGTTCCAGAATGTCTAGCATCTTTCATATTGACTAAAGAGAGCAACTGATTTCTGTTATGGCTTTCTTTGAATAAACTTTTCATCTTGGGCACTATGTCTTTGACAAACAATCAGTTCCAACTCTTTACCTATTGTGTGACTAATAATCATAACAGTTATATGTACACTGTGTTTTGATCTGTAAGTTTCAAAGCACTTAAAAAACAGATATACATTAAAAAGAAAAAAAAAAAACAAACAAAACACACCATGCAAATATGTTGGCAAGTACATATGCAAATAAAAATCACCAGAAGGCAAGTCTAGCTCTGCTAAACTTCTTACTACCTGAACAGGTGACTCCAAAACTTTGAGCAACAAAAGATAACTTTGTAAAGTACTTCCACACTTGAGTATCCTGCCAAACAAGTCACATTCATGCAAGCCTTCAGTTTCCAAGGTTAGAGAGTCTACCTTCTCTGTTTTCAAACAATTAAAAACCTGCAGCTCTAAAAGCCAGGAGAAAAAAATTGTATGAGCAAAAACACAAGAGCATGAGTTAGACCAGACCTGGTGCCAATATATGACTCCCTAAAGGAAAGCTTCACATCACTTCAAGGGTTATAGGATTTAGTGAATTATGCCCAAGTAAATGCCATAACAGAAGCAAAACCTGGTCCTTCATTGAATCAAATGCCTCCTGAACAAGGCAGGCTAAAGCCAAAAATTAAGCTACACTTTAAGCTACCGGTCTGGCACTGTTCTTTCTCTTGCACCCCCCTACCCGCTAGTCCTTCTTGTGCTAGCACAGGTGTTTGTGTAGTTATTCATAAAGCTAAAGGCTGCTTTATAGCTGACCATTTTACATGGGTTTTGTGAGGGGAGTTTTTTTTGTTTGGTTTTGTTTGGTTTTGCTGTTACTTAATTAAAAACCTGTTGCTAGTCAAAACTGCAATTTAAACAAAATGATCAAATCCTGACTGATTCTGAAGGTTATGAAGGTACTGAGAATGGGGAGCAAGATGCAAACATAAAAGAGTGTGTCTTTGCACATCCAATCACTGCTACACATAAACACCCGTTTGACAGATATCATAAACTATAAGGAAGTGGAGTTATAAAAAGCTTCAAGGAAATATTTTGTCCCAGAGACCATCCTTTCCAAAAGACCATACTTTTGGATAAGCTCTTAGCTAGAAACTAATTAGAATCTGCTTGGGGACTTCAAAATAAATGCTATAAGGAAGACAATCTTTATCATTCCACTGACTAAGCTCACTAAAACACAAGGTTTAAGGCAAAAAGAAGCTGAAATGGTAATAGTATGGATTTGGGGGTTTTTTGGTGTTTTGTTTTTTTAATGCATGGGAGTGCATTTCTTTTCCTACCTAGGTGGTAGATCATTGCAGTGAGTGGCAAATGATAGTGTCAACTCTGGTGTACAAGAGAAGGAGGCAGAAAACCCTGTACCTTGCATAGTTAATGGAACAGACTGACTCTAAATCAGAAATAAGTTCTTTGCAATGCATCTGTTAAATTTGTACCCAAGAAGCATTTTCCTTTTAGAAAATCAAAAGCAATGAAAGCAGAAATCTAACTGTGGTAGAACATTTACTCCTGTAAGTATCTTCTTTTGGTAGATATTTCTGGGATTCAGTAACAAAATCAAAATTGATTTGGGGCAAATGGAGAAGGCAAATTCTAATTAGGGAACTGAATTTGACATCTTTTTGATTTTACACAATCAGAATTATTCACATGGGCAAATAAGGCCTATATCTCACTATTGATAGTCTTTTGACTGAACTAAAGGTTCAGTTTTTGTTCAGTGGAAGGTGTAACCTCTATTTAGCAGTGGAAATTTTAGATAGTCAGAAAATGAAATAGCATTCCAGGTGGCAGAGAAGAACACAAAATGAAACAGCAGAGTCAGTCATAAATAGGAGCAGGAAGATCTGCATTATCCAACCCATGGCTGCCCATACTTAGCTTCTCACTCCAGCGGGTAGCACATTTCAAATCCAGTGTGCATACAAAATAGTGAGAAATCAGAAAGACGGAAAAAGAGACAGAAACCCTTGCATGAGCATTGGTCTATGACTTAAAAAAAAACCACACACAAAAGGGAAGATAATGTAATTTGATTAAACTTGACATGCTCCAAAACCAGAATGATTGTTACTCAGTAATATCTTTATGAAACAAAGATAACAGATTCTGAGGAAAAGAATGGAGTGAAAATATCAAGCTCTGAAAAGAATGGACTGAAAATGTAGATGGAGTACACTAGAGACTTGGAAATCAACATCCTTACTTCTACTCAGTAGCTAAGCACCCAACAAGCTACATTAACTGACACATTTAAAGGTGTCACCATGTCACCACAAACACGTCTCAAATAAAGTTATCATTACTTTAGCATATCTATGAACTCTAAACCAGGAACTTCAAAGTACTTCCCTTGCTGCTTTAGATCTCACTACCATACAAAAACATTGAAGCACATTCATATCTGGGAATTTGAGTCTGTCTGTCTTCCCACCAACAAGAACCTATTCTAAGAGGTTCTGACCGTGACTCATTTCTCAAGTGTACATAATGGGCCAGTTTGAGCTAAAAGCTGGTGCATCCTGTTCTTGATTACAAAACTACAGGGGCCAATTTAAAGGGGAAAAAAAAAAAAAAGAGGGACTTAAAGTGATTGTTGTACTAGTGAAAGATGCCAAAATGACAGCTCCGTAAGATAAAGTTCACCATTAATTACAGGGTGGAAACAGTTCAGCACAAAAGTCAGCAGAGCAAACTACAGAAGCAGCTGTGGTAGTTCTTTTCCTACTGTCCTGCCAATGCATCTGAGCCAGCAGTGATTCCCCAAGCAATTGCTTTCCTTGCTTTGTCTTCTCAGCTGATATTCGAAAGTATGTCAACTAGGGTTGGTTTTGGTTGTTGGTTGTTTTGGTTTGTTTTGTTTTCCCAAAGGTGGAAAGACATTTCAATGATGCAAATATATGACATGCAGTCCCAAACTTATAATCCATTTCATGTAGCTTAATCAGATAACAGTCAATTGTAGTCACTTAATTTTCCATTAAAATCTTTATTGCACACCTATTTTCAGCTCTTGAACTGATTTCAAGTCAGTATTTCTAGGGTAGTGTGCCAAACTAACTTGCAATCGGTAATAGATTCATAAACTAAACTTTTTACAATGCTTATGTTATTAAAATGGGTTGGTGACAGAAAGAGAAATTTGTTGATTTATTCAAATTTCATGGATTTCTCTGTAACAAATTACCATTGAAATTTCAACCTGCTTTTTAGCATCCCAAATGACAGGAGTTTTGAGAGCTACTGAAGCACTTTTTGAGAGCTCAGAAAGAAGTCTTATGGTCTGATAACAGACAGGGAATCTACAACTACTTGGAATGCAAAATTACATTAAACTGCAATCATCCTCTGAAGAAAATATATGAAGCAAAATGTTAAATCACAATCCATGACAAATTTGTCTAGCTGATGAGCAGTTCCAGACCAATAGCTTTAAGCTTCCAAATTCTTTCTGCTCACAAAATTAAATGAGACAAATTGAAATGGAAACCAACAAAAGCTGCAAACA